>NC_142940.1:22830025-22857525 GCF_046866305.1 Octopus bimaculoides
TAAGTAATCAAGTAACTGATTAAAAGTACATGAATGCAAGTTCAGTATGGTCACAATTCAATGAGAGAAACTAGCAGAAAACACACACACACACACACACACACAAATAAACACACATACACACACACAAATCCACACGTGTGTGTATATGTGTGTATATATACGCACATATACATACCAATAGAGTTGTATATACGTGTATGTAGCTGTTTGCTAAATAATTTGAAACAGAGAACTTCGAACAACTCTACAGGATTTAACAATTTTGTTTTCAAAATTTTGTCAACGTTCACAAAAATGAAAGAGATTAATAACAACTGCGCAAACTATTGTCGGAGAATCTGACAGTTGTAATTAAAAGAAAAAATAGTTAATACAGCTTTAGAATAAAGATAAAGATGTTGGGCTGTCACTATCATTCTTTATTTTGTCCTCTCTATTTCTCTCGCTCTGTAAATACATACAAATCTATCTATCTATCTATGTCTGTATTTATGTCACTCTCTCTCTCAATGTATCTCTCTCTCTCTCTCTCTCTCTCTCTCTCTCTCTCTCTCTCTCTATATATATATATATATATATATATATATATATATATATATATATATATATATATATATATATATATATATATAGATAGATAGATAGATAGATAGATAGATACGAGATAGATATTGTTGTATCTAACAAGAGTCCTTATGTCAATGTTAATAACATACGCTCTCCTTCATTATTAGTCAATCCGTCAAATATCCAAATCGATTGTTTGTTTAATTTGGTTACACAATAAGTCGTTTGTTTTGTTTTTGCTTGTTTTCTTGTCAAAAATCTCTCGTTGTTATTTGCATCCTTTTCATAGAGAATCATACAAACCAGATAAAAAAAAAAGATGTCAAAAGATAGAAATCTAGATATTGATGTTTTAGGCGCTGCTGTGAGGTTCAGTACCAATATGTGGTAACTAGGGCTTATGAGTGGAGTTGGTAGAAGGAAACTGCGAGGTTGTGATTGTCCCCAGAGCTGCTTGACAACCGATGTTGACTTGTCTACCTCCCTGTAAAGAAGCGGTTCTGTAAACAAGACCAATTGAATAATTTAACAGACTTGAAAAGATAATTTCTTGGGGCGATATGTTGGACTAAATCCGTGATGGTGGTGCCCTAGCATGGCCGTAGTTCAATGATTTAAACAAGTAATATATATATATATAATTAAATAGGTAAAGAAAGTTATGGCCAGTCTGTGGGGTTACTCAGGGTCACAGGTCCATAAAGCGCTTTGGTCTCTAAACTGATGATGTAGGCTAATTTCGTCCAATGTTAACTTCATCCATTTCATCCAATGTTAACTTCATTCAATGTTAACTTCAAATTGTGATATACTAAACTTACCAACCTCAGTTCAATGTGGACAAAGAACAGAACGCAAGGTTAATTGTTGAACACGAGCAAAAGGTTACATGTAAGGGATTGTCTCCCTTAGACCGCTATCTGCAATCGGCTTCGTGAAGTGTAAGCTGTGTCTGAAGACTTTCATCCGGGAATTTAAGATGTTTTCCGCGTCGCAGGAGTTCTTCAATATTCTCTCCCGTTCAGCGACGCACAGCATGCAACGCTCTCTCCCGGGAGTTACAACAACCAGTTAACCCTTCTCCCTTGCGCGCGTTTTCAACAACTAACCACGATGGAGCTAATAATATAAATATCTCTATACATAAAAATTCATCATCTGAAATTTTCAACCATTTGCTTCCTCACGTTTTGCATATTGTGTATTTGATGTCTAATATACTTGATATATTTGATATGTCTAACTTGTCTTATCCGCTTAATTGCCTTTATACCCGCTAACTTGATCCTTATCTTGCGGAATGACCACCTGTAAAGGCATCGGAATCTAATCTTTCGAGCGCTACTAAGTGACTTCTATACGGAGAATCTTTGGATTTCATATGTGAACTATATATATACATACATACATACATATATATATATATATATATATATATATATATATATATATATATATATATATATATATATATATATATATATATATATATATATATATATATATATATATATATATATTTATATGAAAATACGAGATAGTATCAAAACGTTCCCGGACTAGTTATAGTTAATAAAAAATAACTTGTTTGCCTATGTTTTAACACCGCCTCCTTCGAAATAGCTGGAACTGGTGTATTGCTGCGCAATACACCGGTCCCAGCGTTCATGGAATCAGGTCCCAGCGTTCATGGAATCAGGTCTGGAAGTCGTTTTCCGTAAGCGAATTGAAGACATTCTGTGATTCATTCAGGATCCCGACAAGTTAAAACAGTGACCTTTGAGCTGCATTTTCATCTTGGGAAAGAGATGGAAGTCCGCAGGTCCTAAATGTGGCGAATAGGGAGAATGCAGAAGTGATACCGAAAAACGCACGAGTGAAGAGAGGTTGGTTTGGTAACAGGGTGCATTGTCGTCGTGAAGAATCTAATTCTTCGCACTCCACAGATGCAGTGGCATTCACTGAATGTACTCCCCCAATACTCCCTCAAACGCTTTAAGACATCGTAGGAGAATTCTCGATTGACGGGCTGGCCCTAGGGGACGAATTGCGACATTTCCGGGGGTGACTCATGTGGCAAGTCTTCCATATTGCTCATCGTTTTCCAAAGAGGTTCTTCGGCCTTTGAAGCACCCGTGTTACACAAAACATTGCGTACGACCCATTGTATTGTCGCCATAAGGTTGCCGTAGTCTGCTCGATGTCTCTGTAGCAGACGTCTTTAGTTTAACGCTAAATTTCACGTTGGCTTTTTGTTCTTGTTCATGACAAAATCACAGACTACAGCATACATGTGATCACAAAAAGACAAATTTCACAACTTGTGAAGTAAACACAGCGATGTCACTCGGCACACCACGTCATGAAGGTTACTGCTAGCTCTGATTGCGTATGAAACCGTGTGCTGCCGTCTGTTGGTGCACTACAGTCCTAGAACTTTTTGATACCACCTCGTACATGAATATATGTAATATATATTTACTCGCTATTATTTACACATATACCTACTTCGATTTCCACTGTATAAGTCACTATTATTGTATAGATCACTTTTTCCGAACTGCCAATTTACGGGGACATAAACACACCAGCACCGGCTGTCAAGTTGTGTTGAGAGACAAACACAAACACACATGCACCCATATGTATATATAAAGGGTTTATTTCAGTTTCCGTCTTCTAATCTACTTACATATTTGGTTAGTTCGAGTTTATTGCAGAAGATACTTGCGCTAGGTGGCATTCAGTGTGAGTGAACCCAGAGCCATATGGTTGGGAAGCAAGCTTTTTACCACTCAGACACACCTACACAGACACACACACACACACACACACACACACACACACACACACACGCACACACACACACACACACACACACACACACACACATGTATCCCATAAATAATGCGGTTTTTTCAATTGCATGAACTAAAAGTCGGAGGGGAACGAGATAAACTACCTGCATCAACTTGCTATAAAAGCAGCTAGGAATTTTACCTTGTCTTTATTTTTTGTGCAATTTTTGAAGCGTGCAGTTCAATTTTAAAAGTTTTTTTTTCAAAGCTGTAATGGAAGTGACAAAGGTGCATATTCGTCACAGACAAGTGAATTTTGAAAACGGTGCCCTGTAAGTCTACCAGATAGATGGAAGGGCATTGTAGAAAATGAAGGAGAGTATATTTTAGCTTATAAAAGACCTTTGTTAATCTTAATTTTGAAAAATAAGTGTTAAAAAAACCGCATTATTTATGGAATGGCCCAATATATGTAAATATATGTGTATGTGTGGATATATATGCATGTTTGTGTATAAATGAGCGTATATATAGATATATTTTCCCCCCTTCTAGTCACTTTCTCTTGGACACATATATATTTATCATGTCGAAGGAAATATGGTTCGAAGGAAAAATGGCTTCATAGTATTATTTCGTTTCTACATCATTAACTGCTTACGTGAGGTCTATCCTAAACCAATCAGCATTAATGATCAACGCTGCGAGTTCTTTTCTCTAAACACCAATTTCATACCGTCATTCGTTTAACTTCTCTGAGGGGTAAGTGTATTCCATGCATACCTATGTCAGAGGAATCATAATAACTATTTGGTTGCGGAACCGTATATTTTCTGCTTATGTCTCAGTAATTACAGGAATTTTGAAAATTATACCATTTCAGCTATGTATTTCCGTGCGAGCTGGACATATGCGCACGTGCGCACACACACGCGTGCACACACACACACAAACACTCGCGCGCTAGCAAAGATTCTTATTTCGCTTTGGTATAATGATACTGGTGTAAGAACCCAGTGTACTTCAGAAAAAAAAGACGTCAGTCGAGTACAGAGAAGTAATAAGAAATTAAATAAATGACAAGGGAATAAGAAATTATGACATGAACTTCATTAGGTTACAGTTGTTTCTGCTATAAGATGCAATGCAGTCATATTAAAGTGATTGTGTATCACCTTATAGCTTCATATACAAGTGTGTCACATCTCATTGCAGAAACAGCTGTAAGGTAACGAAGTTCATTACACAATTTATTTCCTTGTCCTTTATTTAGTTTCTTATATTGTCTTATATTATACATTATATAAATACAAGCATATGCTTATACATATGTGTCTATGTATATCTGTATACACACACATACATATCTATGTGTGTGTATGTGTGTGTGTGTGTGTATGTGTGTGTGTATGTGTTTGTGTATGTATGTGTTTGTGTGTGTGTATGTGTTTGTGTGTGTGTGTCGTGTGTTTTTGTGTGCATGCATATATATTCATGCATATGAGTGTATAATGGCGCACGCATAAATATCTCGTTAAAAGGACTGCTTAATATTTTACATCATGTCTGCATCTCGACGTGCTGCTGGCTGTTTGGGATATATTATTACACCAAATCAATATTTTGAGAGAAGGGCAAGCATGGATTTTTATGTCCTCAATACAACATACACACACACACACATACACACACAAACATACACACACATACACACAAAAATATATTTCATTTTTGTATTTTGTTTGCAAGATTACTTATGTGAATTCGTGTGTTGAAGCATATTTTATTGTGTCTGGGGAGAGTCATTGTGTGTTAATGTCTTATTAATTAACACACTCACCGGTTCGATTTCCACTCATTTACTTATTTATTTAAAAAAAAATTTCCATTGTTTTTTGCAACCTCTTCAACAATCGTTGAGTATATCCGTTATCAGAGCTGGGTCCCTTTTGATTTTTTTTGTACGCATGTGTGCTTCAGTGTGCATGTATATACACATATGTATGTATGAATGTATGTATCTATGTTTGTGTGTATCTATGCATTAATGCATATATATATGTATGCATGTGTGAACGCTTGTATGTATGTAATCAGCCTATTCATGTGTGTGTGTTCGTGTTTGTGTTTGTATGTATGTGTGTGTTTGTGTGTACTTGTGTTTTTGTATGTGTGTCTGTACCTTTATCCTGTGTGTGCATGTTTCAGTGTGTCTATATGTATATATTTGTGTGAATATGTACGGGTGTCTCTTATGTATGAATGCGTGCTTCCATATGTGTGTGTGTGTGTGTGTGTGTGAACTGTGCGTATGTGTATATTTTTTTCTATTCTAGGCACAAGGCCCGAAAGTTTTAGGGAGGGGGCCAGTCGATTAGATAACCCCAGTACCCATGTGGTACTTAATTTATCGACCCAGAGAGGATGAAAGGCAAAGTCGACATCGGTGGAATTTGAACTCAGAACGTAAAGGCAGACGAAATACCGCGAAGCATTTCGCCCGGCGTGCTAACGATTCTGCCAGCTCGCCGCCTAGTGCGTGTGTGTGTACATTGCTATGTGTTCTCAGTCTTCTTTCGTGTATGTATGTATGTATGTATGGATGTATGCATGCATGCATGCATGTGTGTGTGTTTGTGTGTGCTTGTCTGTACGTATTGCTTATGTACCTATCTATCTACATATCTGTTTAGTTACATATCGATTTACCAACTTATATATATACATACGTCTACATAACATCCTACTAACAAATCTACCTCTGTGTGTATAAACTGTGGGTATTAGGGTATTACTCCCTTCTACGTATATCTCTTATTTAGTGCGGGAGGATGATTCATTTATGAAGACGTACTCCTGTATTTGTCTAAGTTTTGGGTCCTTCGGGTGCTTGGTTAAAATGCAGATGTCAAGTCGACCCAGTGTGCTTCCATGTTAGTCTTTGGTATGTTGGTATGCAGGACTGATTTTTGTTGTTATATTGTCTCAATTGTCCATTTAATTTCTCCACAATGCTTTTAGATACCTCACCAATCTATGTCACTCAGACAAATACAGGGCCCAACATTCAGAAAAATACACGCATGCATATATATGCATACACACAGGTATACATACATGCATACACAAATACATACATACATACGTACATACATATACACATACACATACATACATACATGTATACATACGTATACACATACGTACATACATACATATATACATACATACATATATATATATATATATATATATATATATATATATATATATATATATATATATATATATATATATATATATATATGTGGATACACATGCACACTGACGCACACACATGCGCACAAACAAACAAAAAGAACCCAGCTCCGATAACGGACAGCGTCAACGACTGTTGAAGAGGTTGCAAGATGCAACGAAAATTTTAGAAAAAAGAAATAAGTAAATGACCTAGGTAAGCTTTTAACTCAGAATATTAAAAGTCAGAACAAATAATCCGTTCCTTTGCAGGCACAACGTCTGAACATTTGTGCCGTGTTTGGGAAAGCTGATAGCATCGAACCCAGTTCTAAACTGGCACTTATTTGATCAAATCCGAAATGATGAAAGGCAAAGTCGACCACGGCATAATTTGAATCCATAACATAAAGACGGGACATTATGTCCTTAACCAGACCTCATAATGATAATACGATTGATTTAAGCAAAGAACCGGCATTTCTGAAGAGGAAGGCATTAATTGGTCCCAGGAATAAAATGATAAAAGGCGCGTGCTTTCGATAATAATTTGTAGTAAAATACCGGCAATTTGTAAGGATCTCTTAACACTTGAAATTCACTCTCATTTCACTGACAATGATAGTTTTTAAGTGTCATGATTAAAACTTGGCATTACATGACAAAATACTGCTATGACAGAACTTTGGATACTTTAGAGACAAGACCAAAAACAAAAATAAAACTTGATTGAAGAGATAGCGCCAAGAAAATTAGATTGTAGCGATAGAGAAGTTTGAAAATTTATAGTTCAAGTTTAAACCAAATAACCGTGACTTACGTTATTGTGAAACGATTGAGACCGTATCTCTAAACTTTAATTGTTTGGTGCAATGTTCGAATACACCATACGAAATAGACCGCCAGAAACCAGAAAGAGCGAAATGCTTAAGTCTTGGCAGCCTAATAACTCAGCTGAATTACAATTAGAAAATGCCATGGTAGGAGTAAATGAGTTTTTCATATAAAATAGGATTGATATTATGGAGATAATTAGATTTTTTAGAAGGGTTTTTAACATTATCCTCTGATTAAATATTAGCATTGATCAATATCGAACCATGGAAGTTTCTCATTGCAGTCTTTGACGCTTTCACTGCAGAACATATTGATTGTGAGAGAGACTGATTCATTCTGAGCACGTAATTTATTGATATTTTATTTCGTGAAGCCAGCAATGAATTACCCTATTCAGCTAATTAAAATTTGTTCTTGGATTTCACAATGTCTTAAGACAATAATCCATCAATACTTGAGAATTTTGAAAATTTAGAAATAATAATTGTTGCCATTTTTTTTGGTAAAAAGAAAAAAAAATGGCAACAGTTTGCTGAATTAAGAAAACATACGATACAATTTGACTTCCTTAATGTAATCTATTTAAGCGAAGTGATTTGTTTCCCTAATACAATAATTTTGATTTGGAAAATCTAATAAATTCTGATTTCTGGTGATTAAGCTTAGGAAAACTAACTACGCTGGCATCTTCTCGTCTTAAAGAAATAATATATAGAAATGAGAAGGTTGGCTAAAAAAAGGCTTCTTAGAAAACCAAATTTCAAGAAGATATACACTGTTCTGCAATAAATTTTAAATATTTGGTCCCATAATGGGGCCTTGCTGCATACTTCATCTATCTTTCAATGAAAATAATATACCTCTTAATCAGTTGTTTTGGTATCTTATAGATAAAGAATAAAACTATTTCAAAGTAGAATCACCGATGCCCATATTTATGGAGGATATTCATTCGGATTTCACGGCCCGCATTATCAAATACAAAAGAATCACAGATACGAATATATCTATGGAAGATATCTATCTAATCAAAATTCTTGGTCCACTGCATCAATTCAGCAATGGGATATGCAATAATCACGGCAATGTTGTAAACTTTTCCATATACAATCCAAGATGGTGAATATAATAATCAACATTACTTCATTAAGATTTACTCGTTTATTTTCATATTCTAAAACTAACTTGAAATTTTTAAAAATCATATAATCAAGTGGCAGTTTTTCACCGATGGTCTTGAATTATTGCTTATTCTACTATAATTTTCCGGTGTCTATTCACAGACATCTACATCTGAAATGTTCGGCGCAATATAGCTGGCTGTCTTTCTTTCCCCTCTTCCTCTTTCTCCTTTTGGTGTTCACATTAATTCTGATTTTGCATATTGAAAACCGTTCGCGTTCTTCACCCAGTGAGTATGCCTTCCTCATTTTTCATAAAACTATGTCTTTTTATCATTACAACCATGGTTCAAATATCTTAGAAGTTCTCAAACATCAGTTGTAAAAACAGCTAATGTCTTTGGGATTTTCGTAGCTCACCCAAGTTTTGCCCGCATATAATGCTGATTGTATTGTATAGGTGGACTTTGACGACATTGTCCTATCTGTTCGTTAATCATATTGTTAAATACGCTTGATATATTCTAGGGGTCTAATAGAGAGCGTCACTGAGCTGACAATGGTATATTCACACTTTTGCTATAAGCGAGAAGTTTTTCATCTGCATTAGACTGCAGTGAAATTGCCTTTAGAAGTTAGAATATGTCAGAAACATATTTGAACTAACCTAAACTTTGATATAATCTCTTAAAAATGCTACCGTTAAACATGGCTGGCACATAATGGACTTGAGGTGGATGAACAAAGACACAGATTTTTTTTATCAGCTGTTGCGTCAAGTACTAAAATCAACTGCATTAATAGCCACAAGAAAGACATTTTGTACAACGAGACTCAGTTTCCATAAATGTGGTGAATAAGTATCAAATTTTCTCGTAAAAGTTCCTCCTATAATATGGAATAATTTTCCAAGAGTGAATTACTATCTCATCCAAAATAGAAACTTGGTATCTAGTTTAAAAGGTTTTATATGAACTAATGTAGGTGGTAGACGGATTAATTTGTACATCGCATAAACCTCAATTATCCTTGCTGCTAAGTGTTGCCTCCACGTCACTACCTGTAATAATTTCTAGCATTAGCACCACCACTACCTCCCCAACAACCATAACAATAACCACCACTGAAGACCATTATTCTCATCAACAATAATGTCACCAGCACCACCATTCTATGTCTCACCAGTATCACCACCACCAACCAAATGTCATCATATCAATCACGGACTGTACCAACCAAAAAGATCGTGTGTAGGTAGAATCGAATTTCAGAAGCTTTATGAAACAAGCTCAGCAGACATATGTCCTATCCCAATATTCATGAACTTCTAAGTTGTAGGCCTTGTTTACTTATTCCACTTACATCATTCACGTTACACTGTTAATTTCATGTTAACACGCGACTGATGACAAATTCTAATTGCTAGTGACATGTTACCTCTAAAGGGATCTTGTTACCATACATTTTCATCCCACCTTGTCCTACCCCGTTTCTTGATTCTCTCACATTTCTACGTAACTACATAGCCATAGAAAACTGTCAACCTCCAAAATTACCTCTCACTCTCTCATAAATCTTCTCCTTCTGCTAATTTCACAGTTTATCATTTTCTATAAAGTGTTTCCATTTCTCTTCATCCACATGGATTCTATTTTAACTGTATTTCTAACTGTCTATCTCTATACGGTTATGATGACATTGGTAATAGTGATGGTGTTGATGGTGGCAATGATGATGATTGGGGCGGGGTTATTGGTGGTGATGACAATAGTTGCTCTCTGGAAGTGATGGTATTTATGGTGGTGATGAGGGTTGTTTAGTGGGAGGTGGGTGACAATGATAATGAGCTGAAAGCATTAAAGGTGACAGTAGTGCAGATGGTGATGGTTTGTGGCTATGGTTGCAGCGCTATTTGTGGTGACTCTTATGTAAAAGGTGATAATGACCTCTACTGGAGTCAGTTCTTCTGAGGATGAAGTCGTTATAAATGTATGATGGTACTTGGGTTGAAATAGTAATGTTGCTGAAGGAGGAGGTGTTGTTGTGGTGATGTGACGATAATGCTTTTGAAAGTGATGAGTTTTGTTAGCTGTTGTGAATATGAATATAGTGGTCTCAAAAATATGATACTACTGTGTTATAATAGTAATGTTGTTAAAGATGATAACAATGGTGGTGTTGTGAGTTTAATGCAGTTGTAGGTAGTAAGACTAGTAGAATCAGAAGTCTTTCCACCCTTTGGATGAAATTTATGTATATCGGCCGTAGAGTTGATATATATGTTTGATGTTATCTGTGTGTGTGTGTGTGTGTGTGTGTGTATGTGTGTGTGTGTGAGAGAGTATGTGTGTGTGTGTGTGTGTGTGTGTGTATGTGTGTTTCTGTCTGTGTAAGTACATATGTTTGTGTTCATTGCTATGTTTTCAAATATGATGGTATATGTATATGTGTATGTATGTTTGTAATTTGATATCTATGTCTAGTACTTTTGAGTCTGTTTATACGCTTTGTATATTGGCAGATGTTTCTTTATTTTCTTGTCTCTACTCATATCCGTCTGTCTGCGCTTTTGAAGGTGTGTACAAATTAACGATGAAGATGTTGATTTATATAGTTGTTTGTATGTTTTAACCTGTGTATAATCTATCTATCTATCTATCTATCTATCTATCTATCTATCTATCTATCTATCTATCTATCTATCTGTCTATCTATCTATCTATCTATCTATCTATCTATCTATCTATCTATCTATCTATCTATCTGTCTATCTATCTATCTATCTATCTATCTATCTATCTATCTATCTATCTGTCTTTCTGTATGCCTGCCCGCTTCTCTGCCTGTCCTTCTGCCTGCCTCTGTCTATCTATGTGTGCGTCATTCTCTCAGCTTATATCTGTTTGTGTGTGTTTCACTGATGGTTCGGACACGACTGTCAATCATATAAACCCCGGAAGAGTCCTTCCCTGCTTACTATGCGTGTGGATGTCAAAATCAGTAGAGCGGTAGACGACGAATCACTTTTTTACTATTTGGCCCTGATCCACGTTGTCTTTCATCACTCTCAAAGTAACAAATTACGAACTTACTGATACGTTAAGTATTGTAGTCGAGAGAAGCAAACGTAAATTAGAAAACGTTGTCACAGCATGGCCTCAGCGACTGTTACTAGCAACCAAGAATACAAATTTTACGAGGCCGGAAATACTGATTCATATTCTCTAAATATTTCTTTTGAATGGTACTGTATAAGCGGTAGGATGTCGAACAAAAACCCTGTATAATTGCAGACTGTCACATTCTGAGTTCAAATGTTGACAAGGACAGCATTACCTTTATTTTATACAGCATCAGTTAAGAAGAGGGTTCAATAAAATCACCTGTTCTATAAAATCGTCTTTCCCCTACTTCCTATTTCTGACCTTCTGCTTATATCAGCAGTCAATATCCTTTGATCGTTCATAAATTGTTTAATCTAATGTAATCTGAAGTGAACCATTAGAGTGTCTGATTGAACAATTAGTGTTTTGCGACGACAAAACACAACATATGACTCTCGACAAAAAGTTGTCACATATATTTGGTGTATAAACAGAATAATGGACAACAATTAAAGGATTAGTTCCGTTGTCAATACCTGTGCAAGTATAAAGGCGTCGAACTGGGAGAATCATGACTGCGCCAGGCAAAATGCTTTCAAATTCTGATGAGGTTGACTTTAACTTTCATCCTTGTGGGTTCGATAAATTAAGTACTAGTTAAGCACTGGGGTCAGTGTAATTGACTTGACCACTCCCCCGAATTTGCTGCCCGTTTGCCAAAATTTGAAACCAATATCTGTACACCTATAAGGAGGCGAGCTTGCAGAACCGTTGGTACGCCGGCCGTAGTGCTTAGTGTTATTTCATCCGTTTTTACGTTCAGCGTTCAAATTCCGCCGGGGTCGACTTTCATTCTTTCGGGGTTGACAAAATAAGTACCATATGAACACTGTCGTCAATGTAATCGATTTGACCCGTCCCCCGAAATTGCTGGTCTTGTGCCAAAATTTGAAATCATTATGTGTGCAAGTATACGCTTATCGTTATAAGTAGAAGCATACGTGCCTTTTTAGCAAGTTCGCAAATACTCTATCATAGCTTTGGTTATAGATGAAACCCTCTTTCAACACTTTTATTCATCTGGACATCTTTTACATTACATCAAATCTCGCATTAGTTATATAGTTTTAAATTAACATTATAGAATATCATCGAGAAAGTTGCTTGGGCATTGTGGATGCTTTGAAGCATGTAGCTCAGCAATCAACTCCACTTACTTTAAAAATACATCAACAAAGGGTCTTAAAGTAGTTTATCAGCCTGTTAGGAACAACATCAAAATCACACTCAAACCGCGTTCTAAAAAATGACTTTCTAAAATTAGAGAACCTTTTTGGAAATGCAGTTCTGAAAGTGCAAAAGAGAGGATTGCCATGAATAGCAAGTCTTTTATCCTTTCTTTCATAATGTGTGCTCGATTATGTTTATCTTGGAATCACGCCTGAACGTCTCTCATCATATTATTCTATCTTTTATCTTTTCCTTGTTTCAGACATTAGACTGCGGTCACCACCTTCAAGAATTTTTATCCGAATGAATCGACCCTATTACTTTGTTTCTTAAGCCTGATACTGATTAAATCAGTTATTTTTCTTTGAACCGCTATGTAACAGGGACGTAAACACACCAACATGGGTTAAAAACGGTGGTGGTGGAAGGCAAAGACAGACACGAATACACACAAACAAACAAACACGCACACTCAAACACACAAACATACACGCCCCCCCCCCCCCCACACATACATACTACAGGCTTCTTTCACGTGCAAGGTTTTGGTCGGTCCGAGGCTATAGTAGAATAGACTTGCTCATGATGCCACGCAATGGAATTAAACCCGAAACCATGTGGTTAGGAAGCAAGTTTAATTACAATACAGCCGCGCTTGTTTGAAGATTAGAGCAGATTTGGGCGAAACGACCTCAAAAATGAAGACTTTATCTTTTACTCTCCTTATCCAGACACAACTCAAGATCTACCAGAAATATTATGCTGCTATTCCAATTCCCTGGGCCGCTTTAAAAGCTGAAAGCTTCACATAACAACAATTAGCTGCAACAATACGATTTTAAATGCGACTGCCTTTAGCAAGAATATGAACATGTCAACTCCTACCAAGTTGCCTAGAGTGATGACAGCGCCTCCTTAGAAAACCTATTTCCAACAAATCAAATTTTAGAAACAAGTTTAAAGTGTCTTGCCAAATCATTTATATGTCTACTTGATGTCTCAACAGATCCAAACACACATTTGCACGCACGCACACACACAAAACACCCATACCCACATACAGATACGTACATACTTAAAAGGCATACACACATGTTCGCAACACGTGTACTGTTGTAACACCCCTGTTGCAATCGACTATAAGTTTATATTACATGCATATAATTACCCCGACTTTAAGGAGAGGAGTCATACAGTAATTCGTGATTTAGATATGTAAAGCGGTATTTACTATCTTTCTTACTTCCATCCTTCCATCATCAACATCATCATCTCTCTTTCTCTCTATCTCTCTCTCTCTATCTCTATCTATCTATCTATCTATTTGTCTGTCTGTATTTCTGTCTGCCTGTCTGTCTATCTACTTTTCTGCCTATCTGTTTGTCAACCAAACTCTCTCTCTCTCTCTCTCTCTCTCTCTCTCTCTCTATATATATATATATATATATATATATAAATTCAAAAAGGGATAAAACTCTTTTACAAGAATTTTATCAAGAAGCCAGTGTGTAAAAAGATTCATAAGGGAAATTTCTATTCCCAAGAATATAATTATTCGATATATGAGTGTGTGTATATATATATATATATATATATATATATATATATATATATATATATATATATATATATATATATATATATAAATATATATATATATATATATATATATATATATATATATATATATATATATATATATATATAAATATATATATATATATATGTATACATATATACCCACTCACACATATGAATCCACACGCACGCATATACAGACACGCCTACACGGATATCACTGGAAGGGAAGTAATATGAGTATGCATAGTGACGGACAAATCATTTTACGTACGTTACAGTCAATATTTCAATAAAATCTTGAAACCATTTCATGATTAAATTAGTTTGGAAAGTATTTAACGTATTCTAAATAAAACGTCCACTTTACTTAGAGAAGCGAGATACCTGCTTGTATAAATGTTTATAAAATTGCTAAGGAAAGAGGAAAAAAAGTTAACGGAATAACAAAATATACTAAAAGTGTGTTTTTAATCTATGCTTGATTTACACAAAAGTGCCCAACGTACGTATTCATATACGTACATACATATGTGTATGTATGTGTGCATATACATATATGATACTATATGTATATACATGAGTCCGTGTGCGCATATATATATATATATATATATATATATATATATATATATATATATATATATATATATATATACATACATATGTATACATACACACACACACACATATATATGTAGGTACGTACGTATGTATGTAGGTACGTACGAATATATGTATGTATGTATGTATGTATGTATGTATCAATGAATATATATCACGCACTCTCACTCGTCTGCATTCAGTCGCAGACGTTTCCACCGTATAAATAGCTTTCATGGTAACAAATCAGTACATGATGTTAATTTGAAAAACTTCAACAAAACAGAATTTCGCTTTCTCGGCACACACACACACACACACACACACACACACACACACACACACACGCACACATACTAAACATACATACGAGCACACACACACACATATATATATATATTTATATACACTCATGTATATATATATATATATATATATATATATAAATAAATATGTATACATATACGTATATACATGTATATATATATACACATATATATATATATATGCATATACACACACACAGACACATTTATAATATATCTATATATGTGTGTATGCGTGTTAATGCATTTTTGTATATATATATATATATATATATATATATATATATATATATATATATACTATATTTTTAGGTATGTATGTGTAGCTATGTATATCTGTGAGTGAGATCCGTATGAATACGTCTGCTACATGTATATATGAGTATGTATGTAGGAACAGAAAGAGTTTGGTTCCACTTCAAACAGACGTTCCAGTTTCCTGGAGACGAGAAATCTGCAGTAAACACTCATGACTACAATTTCACAACGGATAGATTTTTATGTCAGTCATTCACAACAACAACAACAACAACAACAACAACAAGAAAAACCAGTATTTCTACAACATTGGTAAGAGTACCAATCACAACAACAACTACACTACCATCAATCAAAGCAACCCACTACGAAAACAACAGCAATAACAACAATAAGCAATCAATTAATAAGCCATAATAAAACTTTAAACGATAGGAAAGAATCTGTTATTAAGTATTTCTATTCCTTTGAATGGAAGATTTCCAAGAAATTGCTTTTAAAATTTCTCTCATAATTTTCTTAGAATTTTTACTTTGAAAACTTTGCGGATCTTTTCGTCTTTGGCCGCTCTACTTCACAAACGATTGACCATTGCCTGGCAATTTTACTGTTCTGTGCTGTATTGACCGAGACAATTTAGTCTTGAATTAAAGTCAATACAATATCCCGGCATGTTAGCAAACTATCATTTACAATGTTTGTTTAGAGACATGTCATATTTAATTAAAGCAATAGAAATCTAATTTTCACAAATGAGGATGAAAAAAAAAACTGTAATATAAATAACTTAATCATTTTCATAGACGTATGAGAAACGAAAATTTAACGAAGGAATGAAAACTGATATGAGGAACATTTATTAAAGTAACAAAGGGATTTTTCTGACGTACATATTCCCTATAGGTACAAGGCCTGAAATTGTCGTGGGGTGGGGCGCCAGTCGATTACATTGACCCCAATGCTCAGCTGTTACTTCTTTGATCAACCGTGAAAGGACGAACGGTAAAGTCGACCACCGGGGCATTTGAACGCATAACGTAAAGCCGAAAGTAATTCCGCAAAGCACTTAGTCCGACGCTTTAACAACTTTTGCATCTTGCTGCACCCGTCTAACGTCTATAAATTGGTATGAAAAATTGTGAATATTTTAACACTGCAAATATTAGAATCAATCTTGTTTAACTATAAATATTTGAATTGTTATGCCTGGCTAAAATAATTGAAATGTCTCACAAGAAAATAGTGAATAGTTCAGTACAATTTTCTTCCAAGCTCAATAAAATATGCCTCTTTTCCCGGGTAAGCCTGTTTGCAAACAACTTTGCAAAGTGTCATAATGATCATAAATCGTAGATTGATTCTAATATTTGCAGTGTTAAAATATTCACAATCTTTCATACCAATTTATAGCCGTTAGACGGGTGCAGCAAGATGCAAAAGTTGTTAAAGCGTCGGACTAAGTGCTTTGCGGAATTACTTTCGGCTTTACGTTATGCGTTCAAATGCCCCGGTGGTCGACTTTACCGTTCGTCCTTTCACGGTTGATCAAAGAAGTAACAGCTGAGCACTGGGGTCAATGTAATCGACTGGCGCCCCACCCCACGACAATTTCAGGCCTTGTGCCTATAGGGAATATAATTTATCGACGGGAGATATTTGTAGTGGTCTTTAGAAGGGATATAATGATGTCAGCCTTTATAATTTCGCTGGCAGATTAAGAACAAAAACAATTTAATCTGATGTTTGAATAATTACTGAACTCAGTTTCAATTAATTGGTCTCTTCCAGAGAGGTAATATATACAAGTGGTAACGAATTTTAAATGACTGGAAGATAAGAAGACAGCTGTTTATATCTTGATACATTCACGTTAAACAGATAACAAGTGGATTGATTCCTGGTTTACCATCCCGACCAAAGGACAAAATCAATATTCAATTATTAATAAGTTATCATGAGATATCAAAACTTTTAATATATCCCTTCATTACGGTTGAAATTTTAATTAAATTTTGGGCTCATTAACTATTTTTGTCCCCATTGAAATATATCATAGGGTGCATATGCGTATGTATGTGAGTAAGCGTGTGTGTGTACGAACGCGCCTGTTTGTTTTAGACTCGTTATTTTAATTAAGATATGCAACGATACGTCTGCAGTGGATAAGAACTCGAAACCTAGGGGCTAGTAATATAACACGTAATGTTAATTTTTGTCTTTTATTTCTTTCAGACTGTGGCCTTGCTAGGGCACCGCTTTGAAGAATTGTATCGGACCCAGTACTTTTTTTTTTAACCTGGTACTTATTCTATCTGTCTCTTTTGCCGAACCACGAAGTTACGGAGACGTAAACGCACCATCATCGGCTGTAAAGCGTTTATGGAGGACACGACCACATACATATATAAGACGCGTTTCTTTCAGTTATCTTCTAACAAATACATTTACAAAACTTTGCACGCAGTGGGAGTGAACCACGAACCATCTGTTTGAGAAGCAAGCTTCTTACCATAGAGCCACGCCTACGCCTACGCCTATATTTACTTTTTTTATTATACGAAAGAAAGGAGATAAAAGTCAATTTTATTGCTAATTGAATTTTTATACTTAAAGTAAAACCTGACCTTTAATAGCAGGTGACCCGTTAGTTATAAGACATCACTAGCAAATTTTTAAAGTTGCTTTAATCAAGACATTGTCCTGTAACTTATAAATAAAGTTATGGAGCAGCATTGGTCAACAGAATTTGCATTATTACAGAAAGTAAACTATAGGAAATAATTAAAATGCACCAATTACTTGAATTTAGACAGTTAATGAAGGTGGAAATTAATTATTCGACTTTTAGATTCCAAATGAATATATATATATATATATATATATATATATATATATATATATATAAGCTAGAAGAAATTGTTGACAAATCTAAAAAAAAAAATAGGGAGCTAATTTTAATAATTACGTAACTTTTTAAAAGCTCTCAATTTTACAGTAACACACACACACACATATACATACACGCAATCACATACACACGCACACACATAGACATTCGCAGACACAGATGGCTGTGGGCGCTCACACACTGATACACAGTACTAGCGCTATAATCCCATATCACAGTCTCTCAATGTGTAATTTGATGTTGCTGGTGCTGCGATTTACATGATATAGAAGTTTAGTTCTGCTTCACTCTATTTCTAGAGGTAAAGTGTTAAGTTGACTCAAAGACCTTCAAGCAAACAATTTTGTTGTAGTTTATAGACATGCAGGGAAGAACTGATGTCAGACCCGCACGACAAATCATATTATAATTCTGTTATTGAGTGCAATTCTAGTGAAGCTTATTTGCATGATCTGGAGGTGGCGGAGGAAGTGTACGTGCCCCTAGAGACTGGTTTTTCTAGTCAACAGCTGAAAGACGAAAAAAAAAAGATAAAAAAAAAGAAAAACATGGGTAGGAAGTGAATTCCAGTGAACTGATATTTTGAGAAGAAAGAACAAGCTGCACATTGAGGTTTAGAGGACACTGTAGATATTGTTGAAAGGCAGGGAGAAGACACAGCATACCTGTGGTCCAGTGGTTAAAGTGTATAAGTAAGCGCTCACAAGACAATCCTTCGATTGTTGTCCTTTCTTTTTTTACGTTAGCAAGGGTGCCTAGCGAATATATCTATAAAACAATCGTTTCTAGTTGCAATTCACTCGAATATGTTTATTGGATAAATAATGGTATAGCGATAAATTAAAAGGGAACTACAGATGTAAGAATATCGAAGTCGTTCAGAAGAAATGTTCACTATAAATGCACCAAGATTCTGTCGTCTAATGAATGACAATATCTATTGTGTCGAATGAAAGACGACTGTTATCAACTTTTGAATATGCAGCTGAATAGATACATTACTTTTCATGACATTATTCTGGTTTTGTAATTATTTTATTTCCGAGAAAGGAATTTTTCATGACTTTATGCATTCATTTTCTGAATCAAATAGAATTGATATACCATTCAATATTAAGATTTGTCATCTTGCTGATAAATGCCATCTAGTACTTGTCACGTCTTCCTTAACATTTCTGGCTTATAATTTTTTTTTTCATAGTTCAGGCTTGATAATAAGCTTTATGCATAATGTCAGCAGGCCTCCTGAGACCAGTGAGTTTTATTCGATATATTTTTAAGGTTGCCATCTGCAGAAAAGGTGAGTAATGAAAAAATATTGAAGGGTTGACGATCAAAGAAAGAATGATTGCACGAATTAGTAAGAAGAAAAACCGAGAATGCCAGAACGTGAAGAGATGGGTTAGTATTGGTAGAGTAAGTAGTTAACTAGGTGGTTTAGGTGAGCAGAAAGTTTTATATTAGCTATGGAATAAACAGAGAGATAAAGCAGCAAGTTCGTCGAAAGGCAGTTTCTATCATCCACTCAGATGGTCATATTTTAGATGAGGTCTAGGATGTTTCTCTGTCAGCAAACAGCATTGTCTCAAATGTGAATACACTACACTATTCAGGCGAGTAATTAGCTTTACAGATGTTTCGTAACTATTCAGAGCTGAAGATTTGTCTGGTCTTGAAGAGAGACACATTAGTGTTCGGTATATAGTGCTTTGCTATGTTATGTAAATCACTATGAAAGAGCAGACATCAGTGATCAACATCTGTAGCGATTTTGAGGACTTTTAGTAGCGCTTTGCCCATTATTAGAAAGAGCAAGGAAAATGATCACTTTCAGGTGTCATATCTTGATCTCTTGGTTGGAACAAAGTTATACACTTGGTGGGATTGGTAAATTAAACTTTGTGTAACAATACTAACGAGTGCGTATGTATGTGTGTGTGTATGCGCGTGTAATGCATTGTACGCAGTGTACAAAACTTTGAAAATGGAATTAGTGGGATGTGAATAGATATTACGATGTACAATCGAAGGATATGTCATTATTGTTTATTATGCAAACATTTACAAATCATCTCACGTTCAATCACTAGCAGTTCAAGAAATGCTGATATATTTAGCAATGCGTAGGAAATGCATGTCCTGTGAGTGACAAGGATGCTGATTAGATGGGACAATTTAGAGGAAAACATCATTGTAGTAGTAGTGAACTGCAACCGGCTCGTTGTTGCTGTGTGCTGTTATATCTGTGATGATGGTAGAGGCTGTAATCCTCCACCATTATCAACTAGGTTAGTTCAACATCACATGACCATATCAGCATACCATCTCGCTCTCCAACTCACTACATCTGATCCTCTCAGGTCATGTGTGCTCTTTAATTGATGTACACTAACATTCCACACATAATGAAGCATGCTAAACTTTCTTTCGAGGAACAGCGCATCTTACACAATCACTGCTCGTCCTTTGCTACTCTGCAGTATTGTACTTTGTACTTTGTACAAATGTATCATACGATGTAACTTTCCCTTGAAGAAAGACTCCATTAATTTTCAGTAGAGGTAATATCTCCTTGAGGTTTTCCATTCAATTTTACTCCATTTACTATACTTTTAAGCACCTTCTGTTCACTGTTAATTTAGATATATAGGTAACTTAAATTATCTACTACTTATAAAAAGCCTTTTGAGCGTTTGATTTATTTACTAGGGTTCTGATTCCTCACTGTTCTTACACATCTGTCACATACATAGCCTTATTCACTGTCAGCCTACAATTGACACCAATACACCCATAGTTAACATTAGAACCGCCCTATAAAGTTCCTATGTATTCCTTTTCTGCACATCTTATTTTCAGTCATTTCCCCGGTAGAAGCAAGGGCCCTGTCTTGTCTCCTACATACTGAGAGTTTTGGTTTTATCAAATTCACTCTGAGGTTTCTTTCTTCTATATCACTTTTCCGATGCTCATTTAAATTACTCATTCATCAGAGGAAGCTTGCTTCTTTTCTCTTTGGTTTTTGCTCATCCACTACAATCAATGTCCAGTTTCAATATTAAGAAAATTTGCAATACCAACACAAGCAATGCTCAATCTCCCCTACGCTTTAAAAGAGACTATTTTTGTTGCCATTAGATATAATTGTTCCCCGAACTTTTACGACTCTCTTCCTATTTTAGCTACTGCACTTTCAGAACACCTTCTTTCAAGCAATCAGCTTTTGCTACATGCAAAGTACATTTTTAGCCTCTGTAATCTCATTGCATCTCATTTGTTTCTATAACTGACATTGGGTACAGAATATGGCTTCGTGCCTACTTCTCATCTATGTAAGCATGACCATTTCACAAATGCCAGCATAATCTTGTCTTTTGTTTCCAAGTAACAAAAACTTTTGTCTTTGTTAGGTTTATTTAAGACCCCTTGATTTTAGGTTTTGATTCCACATATCTGAAATGATTTCCTTGACAGATTCAGCTTTGATAATTAAGCCACCAGCATACAGAAGAAACAACTGGTCTTAACCTCTCCTGAAAATGACATGTGATTATGCCGTTATGCTGATGGATGACAATATGGTATTGTATACCTAACAGACAATGTAAATCGCCTAAGAAGGCAATGTACATTTATTGTGAGGTATCAGTGTTACAAGTGGGTGACAACCTCTTTTGTTGAGAAATTTCAAGCAGAGTACAAACAATTAAATGGCAGAACTAAGTCATTAGTTCACTATTTTGTGATTTTCTGTATTTGTACTGGAAATATTATCTGCTGAAATAATGTCTACACAAAGATTTTCCTGTCATATTTTTGTAATTACTCATAATATATACAAGAGAGGGCAATCAAAGTTAAATTATAAGAACTATATTTTACCTATCTAACACACGGATCAGATTTCAAAATGACCACCACTTGCTTTGCTCATGGCCTGTGAACGTATGGTTACTGAACTGTAACAGTCTTGCACCACTGTTTCGTCAATTTTACTCCATGTAAGTAAGGAGGGCTTCTTTCAGATCCACCACACTTGGGTATGAGACAGCTGAGACATCAGTCTCTAAGACAGACCAATCGGAAAACTCCATAGGCTAGATGTCTGTCTGGGCGTGAGGGACACCACAAGTTCTTGTCTGCAAAACAGGAAAAATGCTCTCTGCAGCATTTTTTTCGTAAAATCCGAGGTGTGGGCCGGGGTACTGTCCTGAGTGAAGATATACCTGTTTCTAAATGTTTCATTTAACCAAGGTACTACTTTCTCTTCCAACATTTTGATGTAAACTGTGCTATTCCCATTAACACCCTCGTAAATAAAGATGAAAGGAGACTTGATCCATACGATGCTACAGCATCCCACACCATAACCCCAGCTCATTTTTGACGACGAAAATGGGTTTGGCTCTTTTCCGGCAAATCTTACGGATCACTATCATCCAGTCAGTTGTTCTGTTTGTTCGTAACAACCTCCAAAGTGAAGATCTCGTCAATCTAAATGAAGATTTTGTGGGGCCCTTCCTCTCCGCTAACATAACTTCCCTATTTCGAGCCGTTTCTTCTTTGAAACTGCTGAAATTACTTGTCCGGCTCGATTCCTTTTTGTATGCCTTTAGCCTAAAATCATCTTTAGCAATCCTGTGCATTGAAGAATTTGAAATATTAAGCACTCTTCCTATAATTTCGCATGCTTCGACGCTGATTCCAGTGAGCTCTTTTTCTCACAGTATCAATCACAAGTTTGATGCGAACAGTTCTTTTACTCCCTAGAATTTGCTTCTTTGATGTGATGCCAGATTAACTGTAACGTTTCCAGACAATTATACACCCTCTTACAATACAGATTGAGTTGTTTTGCAACATCTTTCTTAGATTCTCCTGCTGATTTTAATGCAACAATTTTATCACGTTTAACTGACAAAATTATTATAGGCACAAAAAGCTATAAACACTTAAAGCTTATCACTTATTCACTTGGCACAATCAAAAATATAACTGCTTTATCCAATAATTTTCAAGAAAATTTAATTGATGCGTGACGTTGCAGTCATCTTTGTCAGATGTATCCACAATGAATAGAAATCGTATCCATCTAGCAATGAACAAGAGATACGTTGTCTTGGTATTCATTGGAAATCTACAATAAGAGAAACCACAAGAGGTCGAGAAACGTCATTAGATTCTATCTGCAAATTCTCTCGATGTTAATGCTGTTGTATAATGATACCGTTGTTTTGCTCCTGGTCGACTCTAACTTTGAAAACAAAACATATTCCAAACGTAACACCGTATTTAGAGGTACTAAGAATTAGATTAAGATGTGATTTAAGTGAGACATGTCTGTTATATTTAGCAGATCGAATAATCATGCAAAACCTACCATCTTGGCTCGAAATAAGCGAAGCCTAAAAAATAGAAATTTAATTGATAATATCTCTCTTCTTTAATGCATCTGAATTATTTTGCGCTACTTCCATGCTTTCGGAAGCTTCTTATTCTTAAGTAACCTTTGAAATATCATCTGGATTAGTTTTGGAAAAGTTCTTCGAACATGTGTTTAGGAAACCTGAGTTGATGTCGACATAAAGAAAATAAAACAAATGGATATAACTATTTCATGTATATCATGTATTTATTTTCATTTTATTTACCTTTACACTGACCTTTAACTTTTAGTTATGTGTTATTTTATTTTTTTTTATATTCATTACTTACGAAATCTTGTTACTTTCTCACACCAGTGTGGTTTACGTCACAGGGGGAAAATTGATTTTTATACAGAAACGCAGATACACACATACGCACATATGGACACACATATATGAATACATTATATATATATATATATATATATATATATATATATATATATATATATATACTTATATATATGTATATATATACTGTACGTATCTACACAAAAAATGCATAGATATAGCACGGCACACGCACAGACACATGTGTATATAGTGTATGTACAGTATATATTTATATGTATGTACTTTCACATATATATGCGTTTACTCATAAAAATATATTCATCTATTTGTATATCTATCTATCTTCGTCTGACTCAAGGCATACAAACAAAAACATGTATATTTGGAGAGTACATTTACAAGAGTGTTTGTTCATATTGATTATTATTAATATTGATTAGTATTAATTCTAACAGTACCGAAGCTGAAAGCGATACAACTAGAGCGTGATTACAGAGATGCGTACAGCTCAAGGGGGTTATGACACTAAAATTGTTTTAGATGTAGGCTAGAAATATCGTCTGACATGTAGTTAAATTATAGAAACACATAAAAATATCTATAGATATTTACACAAACACACTCGCTCATACCATACACATGTATAACTACACACACACACATGCAGATACAAGACAGACATACATATTTGTATACATATACACGTGTTCTATTGAAACTGTGCTCCAACAAATAATTTCGATTTTATAAGTCAACTTAGTTTCAGAAATATTGCTCACACTTAATTTTGATATTAAGCATTCTTTACTCTAAGTGATCATTTCATGTTTTTCTGTTCAACTTCGTATCCAGATCGTATCAACTTCGTATCAACTTCGTATCAACTTCGTATCAACTTCGTATCAACATTGTATCCTAATCGGGAACGTGAGATTCGAAAAACTAAATGTGAAGTGCCGCTGCAATATCGATAAACATTTGTCGCCCCTTGAATACTGCTTTGAAGTGGTGGATGTGTCTATGTATATTACACACACACGCGCGCGCACTTTGGGTTCAACTGTCGCTGAGGTCAACTATACATTTCGTGTTTTCCGGATCGTTAAAATAGCGTACAAGCCAAGTATTGCGGTTAAAATAATAAACTAATCTCCACCTAAAAATTTTCAGGCCGTGTGCCAAAGTTTGAAGCGATTAGCAGGCAGAATTGTTAGCATTTCATCCGTCTTTATCTTCTGAGCTCAAATTTCGATGAAATCAACATTGCCTTTCATCCTTTCGGGATCGATGAGATAAGTACTATCAGAACACTGGGATCGATGTAATGAGCTAGCCCCACCCCCCTTCAAAATTCTGGCATTATCACGTACGTACAACAAATTAAACTGTTGGAAGAGAAAAACATCGGGCTACAAGTAACCTTAGATGACAAGAACCGTCCTAAGTAATCTAGCTGTCCATAATAACATCATCATCATCATCATCATCATCACCACCACCACCACCACCATCATCATCATCATCATCATCATCATCATCATCATCATCATCATCATCATCATCATCATCATCATCATCATCATCACCATCATCATTGTTATTATTAGGCGAGAGAGCAGTGCATGCCATCGAAGTGACACTGGGATAACGTATACGAAGCCCAGTATACCCATCATAACTTCCCGTCTGATAAGGTTACACCAGGTACATACGTCGCAACCATATATGTGCGACACATTGATCTCATTTTCGGATAAGTAGCGCATGACCTTGCAGGTGGAGCCAAGTTAGAATTTTCTTCGTGTTTAATAGCCCATCCTACTCAAAAGGTCTCTGAATAAGGTTTGTTTAAGGATGTTGAACGAAACATCCATGTTTCCAGAGGTGAATTATTCAGGCCCCAAAGAATTTCTCTCAACACATGGTTATGATTCTTTCCACAATTTCTGCTCGTGATCAGAGTTGTACATATTATCAGCCACCAAGGGACATGCTCAGCTGGTTATGGTCAAACAACTGACAAACAAATCTGTGGTATAGCAGAATATTTTCTGTAGATCAACACGATTTTTTGCACTTCCTGTAGGGATGGTAAGGCCTATCATCCCTACAGGATGTGCAAAAAATCGTGTTAACTGGAACGACTCATGGACTGAGAAGAGCATTGTCGCTATGAAAACAACATCTATTCATGAATTTATTTATTTATAAATTTTTTTACATACATATTTACCTGTGATTTTGTGTGTGTAAACTGGGAATGCGTACAATGAGCTTCTCTGCCCTAGGTGTACGGTAAACACTCGGCGAGAAATGGAAGAAAATTTGAAGAAACCAGAAAAAACATAATAATAATAATAATAGAAATAATAATACCCTGATGCAGTATCAGGCACTGGCTTTCATGGTTTCTTATCTAAACTGATTAGAAGTGTTATCATGCGCATGTTTTGCCTTGGTATAAATGTTGGTCTACAGCAAATAGGCTTCAGAACCTTCTTTTTTATCATTCCTAGAGATCTTACAATTACTGGTACGGTAGTCGCCTTGAGATGCCACATATTTTCAATTTGTATTAGCAAGTCTTTATATTTACTGATCTTGTCAAATTCTTTCGCCGCTATATTGTGATTGTAAGGAATACCCATGTCAATTAATAAACACATCTTTTTTGTCTAATCTTTTATAGTAATATCCGGTTTATTAGCTTTTATAGTTTTGTCGGTATGTACGGGTAAGTCCCAGAGAATCGACACATTTTCTCCAATCACAACTTTAGGATGGTGTTTATACCATTTGCAAGCGGTTTTGACTTTATAATGACGACATATTGTCCAGTGTAAATACTGGCCGACTCTGTCATGTCTTGCTTTATATTCTACAGATGCTAAGACTCTACACCCTGAAATTAGGTGGTCTATAGTTTCAATCTCATCGTTACAGAATCGGCATTTTGGGTCAGCTCCATTTTTTATTACATTGGCTTGGTAGTTCCGGGTTAATAAGCTTTGGTCTTGAGCAGCTAATATGAAACCTTCACTCTCTGCTTTTAGCCCTGAGCTTCGTAACTATTGATGCATGTGTTTCTGGTCGACATCATCTTGTTGGCGACGGGCCACATACTTGCCCATGCAGAGGTTTCTGTTCTCATCTGCTAGCTAATTTTTCATGTGCTTTTGTCTTTGCGATTAATTTTATTTTCTTTGCAGC
>NC_142940.1:22862525-22877525 GCF_046866305.1 Octopus bimaculoides
ATAAATTAAATGTACCTACACGTGCAGTGATGACGATTTGTTTCCTCTTTGTTTTCTTTTGGGCTTTCCTATTTATCCTGTTCCCGAAGAAGAGCTTTGCTCGAAACGTAAAACAACCACTCTTTCTTTCCTTATCTGAGCGTTGTTGCTTTTTCATGTCTTTTTCTTCGTTTTTTAATTATATATATATATCCATATGTGCGTGTGTGTGTGCATGTGTTTATAGTCGTATGTATACATACATATGTTTGTGTGTGTGTACACATGCAGATGTATGCACGTATGCATTCAGTGTTCCCTAAAAGGTTGAATCGATGGAAAATTTACCATATATGCAATGTTCCCATCCAGAACTTATCATTTGGACAGATTAATAAGTCCATATTTCTTTAATAACAATGTCACAGGAGGGACATAAAACAAAATGTTACAAGCATTATTATCCCGTATCCCATGCAATATAACATTTGCATTCCATGATTGTATAAACTTTCCGTAACAGAAAGGCAACTTCTACTTTCAGATTGAAATATCCTTCGGGAAATATTATGGAAATCATTTTGGACAGTTGTCAAGTGACGAAAATGGTCGATGTCAAACTAAAATATTTCAAAACAACATTTCTCATTCCGTTTAGAGCATGAATGCAGCTAAGTGGAAGTTCGTGGAGTTATTTACTAATCTAAACAATATTGTCAGCCTTGTGTGGTAATAAAAAGCTTATAAAATATTATGCGCGGATTGATAATCTCTCACTAATAACCCTGTTGCACACACACACACACACACACACACACACACACACACACACACACAGAGACAGACACACACACACACACACACACACACACACACACACACACATACACACACACACATTTATATAAGGGAAAATAGGATAGCTTTTGACAATGTGGTAAGTTTAACAAGACCTTTATATTTCATCGCAAAGGACCATCCTCAGAAGAAAAGCAGTCTAGGAAAGTTCCGTTAACCCATTCAAATCCCTCACCATTATGTCAGCAGGAGCAGTCACTCTCCAAATATCGGTGCAATTGACTCCCCAAGCGTTGGTGTAAACAAACTTCCAACTGTTGTTGCAGGCAATTCACTATCCATCGGATGATGTGAGGGTGTTATATTAACGGCAGTAGCAGTCATTCGCCAATTTTTGCCAGCTAATCACGGCCATCACAGAATCTCTAAACCAAGATGAGCGAGAGCTCCTCCGCCTGGGGTTCACATTAATCCTAACACAGAAGCTCAATGACAAGTTGAAGCTTGACATCGAGGCCAACTTCCACAGGGCAATATAGAGGCTCAAATGGGCCTCCGGCCACAAGGCTTCGAAAGACTCTACTACTGAGGGCACTGACCGTTCCTTTCTACAAAACCCTCCCGTCTACCAACCCCGCACCATGGTCCACCAACCACCACCAACCACCTATTGGACAGCAAACTCCCTATCCAGTAATAGTCCATTTTAACAATCCTGGCCAAAAATCGCCAACGCTTAAAGACACTGATCACTATATTAAAAAACCTTAGGGCGAATAACCTGGTCTAACTCTCCCCCGACATCCGCCAGCTACCATCAGTTATAGTCACCAACACACACTTCGATTTCTTGGGCAACATGTATAAACAGTGTCCAGGACTGCCTATGAGGTCCAACTTCTCAAGCCTGTTCGCTAATGCTTAGACCGGCTGGAGCGTAGGGCACTCAGTACCTGTCACTCATATATCTTTTTCATCAGGTATGAGGGCAATATTCTCATGCTCACCCCATCCAAGGAAATCTCCACTATACTAGAGAATTTCAGAAAGATGGACCAACCTATTAGCTTTACACTTGAACACCCAGACAGTGATGGTTCCTTCATCTTGCTTGACTTTCGGTTAAGCATCATGGGCGAAGTAAAGATTGACAAGTGTCCTACAGAAAATCAGCTTGCCGAGACCTCCTCGTCCATTATTAATCCCCCCCCCACTATCAAGGCCAAGATGAAGGCCAAGATGAACTACGTACGTAAAGATATCGCCCGGATAAATAAAAGATGCAGTGATACACCCGCCGGGACGCACATGTTACTCAATTCCTAGAAGTACTTGAGGCAAATGGATACCCAGAGTCCGTTACGAACACTCTACGAGAACACAGACCACTTAAACGTCGCATGAGGGATCTCTCTAAAACCTACTTCGTGAAGATCTTTCACTCAAATGAGAAGACTACCTCCACCATCTACGAGGCTATCCGCAGGGAAGAACTCGACATTATATTGGCCCATTCAGGACCGTCCCTACCTAAACGCCTATCAACGAGGTGGTCACGTGCAGTAGAACAGCCCTGTACACTTATGAACAGCCCCATTCGCAACACTAACGTATGCCTACATACCTGCGTAGTATACCAATTACGATGTTCCAAATGCACAAGCTACTATATTGGTAGCACAATACGACCACTCTACACCCAAACTAAGAAGCATCTGATTACCAACGCGTCTTCTTTCTGCAAACAGTTGACCAGATGTGGTAACAAAACCAAGGAGACAAACGCTTCCATACTAGCCTCGGAGAGGCATAGGTATACTGACAATCTACATATAAAATAGTCTTCGTTACTATGGCAACAGTCCGGATACTTATTGATCAGACTACGTATTTTATATTTCGATTTTAAATAAGCATGATTTTTATAGAAGCAGGATATCCGCATACTTATATTGTTTGTTTAAGCCAATTAGCATGGCGTAGATCATGCCTAACCTATGAAATTGAGAGAGAGTTAATTGTTTATATCAGCCTCTTTAATCAGCTAATTAACTTTGAATTTTATACCCTGATTACAATATCCTTCCAGATGTTTCTTATTTCTTTACTACCCACAAGGGGCTACACACAGAGGGGACAAACAAGGGCAGACATACCGATTAAGTTGATTATATTGATCCCAGTGCGTAACTGGTACTTATTTAATCGATCCCGAAAGGATGAAAGGCAAAGTCGACCTCGGCGGAATTTGATCTCAGAACGTAATGGCAGACGAAATACCGCTAAGCATTTCGCCCGGTGTGCTAACGTTTCTGCCAGCTCGCTGCCTTTTTTTTTCTAACGTTTCTTATTTCTTTAGTGGAAAGAAATGCATCTCGTGAACAGTACTTACGTCCAATGATCATAATTTCCTTAAGTTTCTCAAAGCTAGATCCAAGATAAAACTCAGACTTATCTTATTTAACATAGAAAGACGCGTATTTGTATATAATTTTGTCGTTATTTTACGTCTTCAAAATTATACTCCATACGCCCAGTAGACGCAAAAATAGTCCCATCGCCATAACTGCAAGTTCGATGACTTATGACAACTCTTAAAAATAATAACTATGCATTTAGCTTAGATGTCAATTCTAGCTACAACTCGTGTTAGTCCTACTACCAGTCCAGTGATCGATCTCATAATTTTTCTCGAACTCTACAGTTTCGGTATCCGTCCTTAGAAAACTAGTAAATCTACAGTTAGCTGACTCTACATGCAAACAACCTTCGGGTTTATTCGTTAGATGAATGTTTATGAAAGCTTACCTATCGCATATTTGGACAAACTTGAATGCAGAGTACTTAACATCTGTTACTCATGAGCATTCTATCCAGATATGTAGATAATGCCATCAAACTCAATTTCTTTCGTGAAGAGTCAAACAGAATAAATGGTATATCAAATGACGCCGGTGACCAAAGTAATCTTGAAAATAGAAAATGTTTAGTTTCAGATTCAAAGTCACAACGACAAGATTCACAACGCTAATTTCGTTGTGAGATACGTGATAAGAAGCATTCTACAACCATTTAAAATAATAGCATTTTTATGAAAACATAAAATGTAATGAAGCATATTCTTTTTCTAGAAATAGATGATTTTACAAAAAGCAATGCCATAGTAATCTGCTAATCCGAATAATTTTCCATGCTAGTTTTATTTGGTCGATATTAGTAGTAACATATTTAGTTTAATAGATGTGACGTAGTATGGACGTTTAGTAATTGATGTACTTCACAGAAATACTATTGCTAATAGAAATTAATCTGATCCGTGTGAATTAACTTGCGATTGTAGAAGTAATAGCTGAAGCCGTGTTTTTAAATACAATGTTGGTATTATCTTTATTCCATAATCATGCATTATACAGCAGACTTATTATTAAATCCATCTCAGAAGTAACTAGCCCATGCCTGTTATCCTGTCCTATAACATCTAGAAGTATATCATTCAATATGTTTCACTTCTTAATATGGTGAAGTATGAAATGAGGGCAATTTGGTTGCTATTTTTACGAAATCAACTGACTGTCTTCATGGGCTAGATCGAATATTGCAAAACACTGCAAGATATTTCGTTTAAAATGGGTCAGATTGGAATTGAACTCCTAATATGAAAGATAAATCTGCGTGGAATAAACCACTATTCAAATGCATAAAAAGAGATGAAACGTACAAAAACACACCAATGAAGGAAACTCTGTTCGATTAATAGAGTTGTTAGAAATAGATGTTAATGTACCTCACGCTACATTCTAACGTCTTAAAACCCAATCTAGTCCTAAATATACACAAAAAGACGTGATGGTCAATGTTGAAACTACTTTAATCGCTGGTTTAATACATTTGTGCAACACACACGCAAACACACACACGCTCACGCGCACACACATATGCATAAGATAGAAGTCAAATAAAAGAATAAATAAATCAGACAGACAGGTAACTGGATGGACATGTATAATAATAAAGCTAGTTTTAAGTACTGTAGCATTTTTCTTTGAATCTAAAACCAGTATCGATGAAGGAAATTCTTGAAGAAATCCATGAAATGTAATTGCTATTTCAAATTGTGACTTCTGATCTGAAAGACGGCCTAAGTGTATGTATACCATTGAAATAACATCTATTAGGTTAATTTACATCATTTGACTATTGTTAATATGGGAGAAGAGAAAAAATCACCAAACATAAAATTCTCCAAAATTAGTATTCATATGGCACGGCACGTTGTATATCGTCTAATTCATGCAAGCGTATCACATCACTCTTGATATTTCTCTTCCTGTAGTGAAGGCAGGAAAATAGAATGAATTGAAACTCTACTACTACCTCTTACGTAAAGGTTGCTTTCAATGTAGTGCTATAGAATTCGGAAATTAAGATGTGCAATCATGTTCGAATAATTATATGAGTAGATTCCGATTATTGAGGAAGTGAGTGTTCATTTTGCGTTGTAAATGATGATAACGAATACGTTTTAAGAGATAAGGACGGATATATTGTTAGTCTGATGGTAGCCTGGGAAAGACTGCATGTAAATTTTGAAGACACGTGAGCTGGGTAGGTGTGGGATGGATGTGGAAGGATGTAGTTATTTATGATTTTCGAAATTGAATTGTGTTGTGTCAGAATGTGAAATAGTTCTAATAATATAAAATGCACGTTATGCCAATTTGATTATATGCTGACCTTATAATAATACTCATACTATTCCTTTCCTGTCCTGAAATTTTAAATTTGGTTTGAGAGCAGGATTTTAACCTAATGGTAAATAGTCTACTTAACGGGAACTTTTTTCCATACTTTGGTTTAAACGAAAAATATTTAGGAGTCCTTTTTCTTTCTTTATCAGGGACAGTGCAAATATTAAGGAAATGCTATAAGTCAATGAAATTTTGTTAGTTAGCTGACACTTTATGGATTTAACCAGCTGCGATTTTCCCATGGTATGTATTATTGGCAGTGAAAATCAATGGTACACATATGCATATTTTCATCTTCATATATAGAATAGACTTCTTAGTGAGTGCTAATTAATTCTGATTTTTGTCTTCTGACGTCACTCAACATGCCATTATACAGCGGGAATTAAGCAAGATACGCGTTTGATAGTTACCATAAAAAAACTTTAGAATATATTTTCTCTGATGTAATTCAGGTTACAGAATATAAGCAGCTGATGAATTGACGCAGTCTAAGAAATGTCTTCACAATTTTCCTTGTTGCACTCTACTCCACACTAACATCAAAATTATTCAAAAACATGTTAGAATATTTTTTCTTTGACAAGATGTGAAAACATTTGAACTGGCATATTTCCATCGAAGGAAAAACTTGAGATCTCCATCAAGAACACACATAATACTACCTTTGTATACTTCTATACATTATGATTGTAGATATATGCATAAAAAAAAATCATACAAAATGTTTGTTTGTGTACAAATGTGGATGTATGTGTAGTACTCCTTTCTTCTTATTTTTATGTATTTCTCTCTCTATACACATACACATATATATATACATAAGTACAAACTCACAAATACACACACACACACACATTGAATGAGAGAGAGAGAGAGGGAGGAAAAGCGAGGTGCTGAGAGAGAGAGACAGAGTAGAATAAATGAAAATATGTACGAATATATCTTATTTTATTTTTATTATACCTTTCAAAGACAAGTTCAATTCACGTCAAGACGAATATCATTATGTTCATTTTTTTTTTTACTGAGGGATGGTTAAATTGGTTGAATGAGTTTAGTATGAATACACTAAATTTCATTTTTGGTATCACGTCAGTACATATTTACTGGTTTTGACACTAATTTCTCTCTTCCCAGATCCACAATACTTAACCATCTTTTTTGTTTATCCAAAAGAAAGGTTAAATGAAGATAAAAAGTCGAGTGTATGCATGTACACATGCATACATACATACATACATACATACACAATACATATATATATATATATATATATATATATATATATATATATATATATATATATATATATATATATATATATATGTATATATATGTCAGTACATGTATATATTCATATATATATATACGTACAACACTGTGTGTATTATATATATATGTATACATATATATATATATACATATATATATATATATATATATATATATATATATATACATAACGCATAAAATAATATATTATGTAAATATTAAATACCTCCAGGCAGATAAACATACATTGACAGTGTAAAAAATAAACAAAAACATGATTCTTTTTTTAATGTAAATGTCATAGAAGACATCAAAAACTAAATGTAATACTTGCAGGGATGTTGAATGAAAAAAAAAAAAATTAAAAAAAACCTTCAACCAATAATTCAATGCAAATGTTTTTCCAAAATATTCCTGTTTTTGTTTTGCAATATGATATAAAGATTCTTCTGCAACACTAAATGTTGATGCATAATAACCTCAGCAGGACGACTTGTAACGTTCCTATAAACTAAGAGATATCAGTTCGTATTCTCTACTTTTCTCAAACATAGCTATTATATCTAAATAATAACATAATTGTTATATCCAGCTGTTGTTGTTGTTGTTGTTGCTGCTGCTGGTATTGTTGTTATTGCTGCTGTTGTTGTTGTTTTTCATAACGAGATTAATCTTGATGGACCACCTTAGGAGTGATCAGATATATGCAGCCATGATCATTCTATATTGTACTGGATAACGACATACTGTTACTTCTTTTTAAAATACAACATTGTCTATTTCAAGATTCGGTTGCTATTTTTATATATTTGGTAGGTCAAAGCGACTATGTAGGAAGTTCTTTTAGGCCACATTATTTCCGATGATTTATGTAGTTTGTTTGCGGTCATTTTTCATCCATTCATCTTAGAAAATATAGTACGGAATAAATTGAATTAAAGGCATTTATTTATATTGCTTTTCTTTGTCACAAGTGCTTTTGTTTTCTATTTATTTCATCTTTTAAATTTTGTGTTTATTTTTCTGCTTAAATCCCTACATCAGTATTCACTAACACATCTATTTTCTTCTATTTGCCTCCATCACACATTTCAATTATTCTCACTTTCGTAGTTTTATTACAATCTGCGTTCAATTTATCTTTGTCGAGTTGGCTATTTTATTATTCTTGGTTTTTAGTTCTGTCTTCAGTTTTTTGCCTCAACGTATATTCAGCAACTGCAACCTCAAAAAGCACTTTAAACTCAATTCTATAATTAGATCCTTACACATAAAACTGGGAATAACTTTCTCTGAGCAGGGTGTTCCATAGAAATCCATATATTTCTGTCAAGAAAAACTGTTTTCATAATTCACAGTTAGTTACATCTCATATATACATACACTGAAGTCTACGAATACATAGTGAACAAGCATGATATTAATTCTCTTGATAAATCCATAGAAGTTACAATATTCTCTTAATTTCTTACAAAACTTGGAGTGAAGGGTTTGTTTAATACATGTAGCGTGTTAAAGGTTTGTTTTATATGTAACATACTTAAAGACACCAGGTTTTCATGTTCTTAATAAAGGATAATTTTGAGGGCTCTGTTCGTGACAGGAGTGTAAGTTGTGAAACTGTGAAAGTTTTAATGACGTCATTGGTAAAAATATTACATTCCCTTCATATCTCAAGATGAAAATACACAACAGTAGGATGTACGATTGCAAGTCTTTGGCAGATATGGTTCTGTGGGACCTGTATTTGTCTTTTGGTGTCTTCGTGAGAAGAGAATAAACTAAAGAAAATGAAGTTATGATAGTTTTATGACTGTATCAATTATCTTTGATATAGCTGAAATTGCGAGTGATAGAGCAATAATTGATTATAGAAAAAAGTGTTTTTCATATTATATTATAAAGATACATTGTTATAAAGATATGTAAGGATATGCTTTGAGAAAGGAATGAGTTGTAGGGTAATAGAAGAGTCACTGTTAAGACTGGTTTCTTCGTGCTACTGGAAGGATTGGAGAAGGTCTTGTAATTTCCAACTGTGTGTACGTTGTTTTGACAAATATTGAAGAGAGCGTTTAGGAGAAATCTTTGTCGTAGAAGAACTTTTAGTGTTTTGTTGGAAACTGTTGTGTGAAAGTAGAACACCCCTATTTGGTTGGCTCCTAATGGACTGTGTCGCAATATAAATGTACATGGGCAGAGAGTGTGGAGAGAGTCGCCTCGCATTTTTGGGTGTTGGTGTTGATTTCTTTAAAACGTGAGTTCAATTGTAACACACTGTTATATATTGTTCTATGTCTCCCCGCACGGGTGAACCAATATTCGTCAAATTGTTAAATTGTTGAATTTCTAAATTGTTGAATTCTGTCGCTGTTTTGCCTGTTTTGGAGATTGTTTTTCCCCAGTTATGGGTGAAGTGTTGAAAGGAGGTAAAACGGAGCGTGTCGTAACTTATGCATCCGTAACTACACAAGATATTACGACCAACAACTTGAAGTTCGCAAGATAAAAACAGACAAAAAGGAATGGAAAGAAGGAGACAAATTGTTACAAAAAGAAAGGGGCCAGGTTAAAGCTGACCTCACCAGAAGTAGTGACGAACGATGTAGCAAGGAAAACGGTTGTGTACAAGACGTTATCAACCGCTACCAAAAAATTAGAGATTACCCCAATAGAGGCAATTGAGGAATGTCTACGTGACGTGAAAGGATTAACCACCTTCTTTACACGTGGGAGAAAGTGCAGCACAGTCGAGATTAGGTTCTCCAACGAGGAGGATGCTATTAACCACTCCACTGAGCCGATAAGGACACAAGAGTGCTGCTACCGACGTACTGTTGCAAACGTGTTGCCAGAGTGAGAGTCGGCAGAGTGCCCCCGAGATCGAAGAGGCATGGCTGGTGGCAGCAGTCGTGCACGGAATGGAAGAAGATGCAAGGATTTTGAAGATAACCAGAACGAAGGAAGTTAATTGATGGGCTTACGGCGTATAGATGGTAATTCAGGTTGGGTTAAAAGACCTACACGGAATTGTAGAAGAGCTTCTACCAGAAGACATTACGTTAAGAGTGGTGATGGAGGGAAGACCTCCAACATGTTTTCTATGTAAACAAAGAGGGTACATGAAAGCAAGGTGCCCTCAGCAAGAAAGTAAAGTACAGGAACAGCAACACGACGGCACCCAAGGAAGTTATTGAGAATACGGAAAAGAGAACTATCATCTATAGAACGCTAAACATAGCGTCGAAGAAAGTAGAGATAGCAGCCGTAGAAGCGGTAGAGGAATGTTTGGAAGCGGTGAAAGAATCGACTACATTCTACACCAGAGGACGGAAGTTCGACACGGTGGAGGTGCGCTTCGTAAACGAAAATGAAGCAAAGAAGTACTCCACTGTAGCCTTGAAATCAGCGGAGTGGACACTACTACCTACTTACTGTGGCAAACGGGCGGCCAGAGTAAGGACAGGTAGAGTGCCCCCTGAAATTGTCGAGGCATGGCTGGTAGCAGCCATCCTCTATCTTTCAGAGGAAGAAGCTTTAAAAATGTCAAAGACTACGGAGGTGAATAGATGGGGATGTGGGCTAGAAGTAATAAACCATATAAGCCTTCCAAACCTCCGTAAAATTGTGGAAGATCTGGTGTTGCCAGACGAGACAAGATTAAGGAATGTTGTGGAGGGTAGACCTCCAATATGTTTTGCGTGTGGAGTAAGGCGTTACACTCATAAAATTTCTTCTCGATACAGCTCTTAAAATTACTTCTTGATACTACTCAACACTACTTCTTGACACCACTCGCAAACACACGTGAGCTTTTAAATATTTTTGGAAAGACTACACACATGATACTGCAAAAGAAAAAAAAAAATTTAATAAAAACAGTTAAATGGCATTGTTCGAGAGTGGGGTTCGAGTAGCCGTTGCACTTTTATTAATTATAATCCATTTTCATTCATCGGTTTCATGTTTTTTGTCCCCACTTGTATTGTTCTGTCTGTCCTTGTGCCATCCATTCTGTGCTCGGGCCTTTGTGCCGAAAAAAAAATCAGTGTAATTACAAGTATTGTGTATCTTGAGAAGAACAATTTACGAGGTCGTTATTTAGTATTCCGTTATATCGTTCGTCGAACGTGCAGTGCAACAGAAACAAACCAAGTAAAATAGTTGGTGGCATTATGCGTTGATGTGCAAATCACAGATTGAGAAGTAGGTGGGAGGATCATAGACATTAGCAAAGACGAAGGAAACAAAAAGCAACAAAGCTTGCATTTTTCGTCGTGTGCTATGGTATCCTTTACTGTTTTGGGTAAAAGACTTTTAGTTGTTGGATGCAGGTGTATTTCTCCAAATGAAGTAGCAAATATTGTTTATCTTCATTGGTGTAGCACAGGCACAAGTAAATCTCTGAAAGGTTTGTAACTTTGTTGTATATAAGAACTAAATAAATCTATAGCTTCATCTTGTTTTGTTATATCCATATGATTTGTTAGAACATAATATATGAATTTTTCCCTAGCTTCCATAGGAAGTTTAAGGAAAAGTTAAGATACTTTTATTTCATTAGTTCAACTAATGCATGCATAAAAATGATATGAGCTGTATATTTTCATTGTAATTAAAAATAAGAAAAATAGATTTTGAAGGTAAAGTTACAAAATCTGAAAGAACTATGTTACTGGTCTTGCAGATAATTACCCAATTATTTTCGTATTGATTATCCTATTATTATCGTGTGGATTATTTTAATCCTTTGGCATTTGTTTTTATATGTGGTGAGGAAATCTTATATTTGATGAAGGATGTTTGAGTAAACGATTACATAAATACATTTCATACATTATCTCTATAACGTGTCAATCACACTTTAATATATGGCCGTCACGTACCATATCAAATCTGCAAGGATTTTAATTTAGAACGCAGATGTTACAAACTGCTGAAAGGTGTTGTACTATTTCCAAAAGACTATCAATCAATCAATTTACTCTCTCTGCCCACTGCCCCTGGGTGGGTCGCGGAGTTAAATCCCAGACACCTTCTCTACTAACCTCTATCAGAAGCAATCATCATTACACTTTCTTTTCAAACACTACAATCCTGAAATAATTCTTTCTACTATATATACACAGCGGGAAATGTTTTGGAGAAGGGCTAGTCGATTATATCAATTACGTGAACCTCAGTGCTCAAGTCAAATTTGTTTTACCGATCTGGAAAGGCTGAAAGGCAAAGTCGACCTCAGCGGAATTTGAACTCAGAACATAAAGACGGATGAAACGCCGTTAGCATTTTGTCCGGCATGCCAACAATTCTCCTAGCTTATTATCATACCAACCAGAAATAATGCTTGGATATTCTTCAAAATATTCTTCGAACTCACGTCTTTTATCACTAATGCATTTAAGCCATTCACCGGCGAAGAACACTACTACCGATAACGTATGGATGTAATCATCTCTACTGGTTGCCACACATTTAACTAACTGTGCAAAGCAATATTCGACACAAAACAATATTAGAAACGTAAACACATGCTTTATTACATTACAAACCTGCAAACTATCCTACGTCTTCAATTAAAGCTAGTTAATTTGCTTCCGTTAATAAAAGGGTCGTTCAATAAGCTACTCTTCAACTAATTGGAAAAAGCTGATGAAATATTGTTTACATAGCATGATCGCATGACTTACTAAGCATAGTAGTGAAATATCTCTCAAATTCTATCCTGGTGCCTTTAAAAATAAATGCAACTTAGGGCTACCTGTTTTACACAATAATAAGCAATATATACATTATGTACGTAAAATAAATACGGACTAGACATGGCTGGAATACGCTTAGTCATAGATTTGTTCTATTATAGTTCGCTTAGAAAAACAAAAAAGCATTACTAACCAGTAGCTGAAAAATCTATGCAATCAATACTGCTCCACACGTTATGCTCTTAATGAAAGACTGCTACAAAATATTCGTCACACCAGTTGTCTTATCACAATGTATACATTACCCGAAAACATGTCGTCCTAACGTGTCAAAGCATTAAAAACAAGGAAAATATTTCTTCCCATATTCTTAAATATTGTGGTTCACCATAGCAATTACCACTATATACGCTTCAGCCTATAACTTTCTGTCACGATTTAAACCCATCTTATGATAATATGCTACATGTTTCATCCTGAAGAAAACTTCTTGTAATTTTACCAAATGCTTACACAATTTCACTCAAATGCCTACGCCGTTATACTGGGTCTCTCCTAATACTCAGTGATTTCATTAACTACAACGTCTATCAAACCAGATTTACTGAAGTTGTATTCTTCTTTGTCACTCCCTAATGGTTTCTCGTCCATCGCCGACAACAATACAGGTAAAATACCTTGATCTAATCAGTCCCAGCGTTATCGCAGTCAATGACCAACTATTGGGTTGGCAACTAAGTTCCCACCGTTTTTTTTAAATTTTGGAATTTATTGCATTTTAAATTTTGGAATCTATTTTTTTCGAGAATTCTATTTTTGAATCATTTTGGAATCTATTTCCTTTTTTTTTTGTTAGTTAATTTTAGTTAATTTTTGTTTATTTTCAGATCATTTAAATGGAATGTCAAGTTAAGAAAAACGAGCATCTTCGACACATCCTTCTTTTTACTTTTAATCAAAGTTCTTAGGCCGCAAAAGCTGCTCGTGTCATTTGTGCTGTGTATGGAGAGGGTGCCATAGCTGAAAGAACCGCTCGTGATTGGTATGCCAAGTTCAAAAATGGAAATTTTGACCTCAAAGACGCACCTCGTTCTGGCCGTCAAGTTGAGTTCGATGAAGAGCGATTAAACCAACTTTTGCACGAAAATTCTCGTCAAACGACAAGGGAACTGTCAGAGAAAATGGAATGCTCCCACACTGCTATAGAGAAGCATCTTCACTCGATGGGAAAGGTTCAGAAGTATGGAGCATGGGTTCCGCATGCTTTAAGTGACACCAGCAAAAATCAATGAGTCACAATCTCTGCTGGTTTGCTTGCTCGTCACTGCTCAGCTCATGGACACAAGCAACGATTTCTTTACCGAATCGTTACTGGCGACGAAAAATAGTGCCTGTACATCACAAACCACAGGCATTTAAAGATTTGTCTTCTAAATTTTAATTGATAACAAATTGGTTATCTCATGTTCCTCTCTGAATTGAACGACATATGTAACTGAATATGTAACTCTGTAAATAGCAATATTAACCAAAAGCATTTATCTTGTTTTTAAGATAGTTGATGGCACCGTGCTGATATTAAGTTAACTGAGGAGAACCATTAGAGAGATAAATGTTTTGGTGATGGAATATAAACAAAAACTAGAAAGGGGTAGTAGTTGCAAGAATTTATAATATCGTTGTGTCTATTCTCTCTCTTTGTTTTCCCTGTATATATGAGATTGTACCTAGAAATCTTTCTGCCTGGTGTTGAGAGAGGACACTGGTATGCATGGGCGATTAACGGTATTCTACAAACAATCTTTCCCAGACTTGTGCCATCAATATTTTCCAAGAGAAATGCAAAGGGTGATACACCTTGGCACCAGTGACATCGCAAATCATTTCTACAGCTGAGTGAAGTGGAATTACATGAAATAAAATGTTTTGCTCAAGAACACAACACGCAACCCGGTCTGGCAGTCGAACACACAACCTCACGATAGTAAACCCGATGCTCTAACCAGTGAACCATGCGCCTTCACACCCCCAAACACACATACACACATACATACACATATACACACACATACAAACGTACACATACATGTACATACACGTGTGTGGTGGGGAACGTCTGTGCTAGTGTTTGTAAAGTTAAAATATACTTATTTCTTTAACATTTCTTCTCTTAACAGAGCTTATATATTTCCTCTGTTTTGTTTACTTTAGTTGAAACATTTTCTCCGTGTTAAATCGTATCCCAGTCATACAATGTACACACAACTGTAACTCTCACCATCGTCTTCCCTTCCCATTTGCCCGACTTGCCCTTTTGGCTCCATACTCACGTCTGTTTCACCTCTCACCCAGGCTTTCTTACAAAAAATATCAGAATTATGCTCACACATATATTCTACACTTCTATACAAACACACACGCGCGCGCACACACACTGTGTCTCCGCTTATTCCCATATCCATAACGGATTTATTTTCATACTGACACAAACACGACCC
>NC_142940.1:22880025-22897525 GCF_046866305.1 Octopus bimaculoides
TATATATATATATATATATATATATATATATATATATATATGTATATGTAATATTATATATATGTATGTATATATATGTGTATATATAATATTATATATATATATATATATATATATATATATATATATATATATATATATATATATATATATATATATACATATATATATATATATAAATGTATATATAATATATGCACACAAGTTATTTATTTGGTAATGCAGCATTTGGCGGGCTGTGCTTCTCATAGCACTCATGTACTTGAAATTAAACTATCATCAAGAGTTAGGTGTCATCCAATAATACAGAGCACATTTACGAAATTCCATCAGTATCGATGATTCTTGTACTGTCTCCAGAGATATTACCCCCACCCACTTCGTCATCATCTTGTCATGAATCCCCCTCTTCCTCGTTCTCCTCTTCCTCGTTCTCCTCTTCCTCGTTCTCCTCTTCCTCGTTCTCCTCTTCCTCGTTCTCCCCTTCTTCCTTCTCCTCTTCCCCCTTCTCCTCCTTCTCCTCCTCCTCCTCCTCCTCCTCCTCCTCCTCCTCCTCCTCATCATCATCATCATCATCAATCATCATTATCACCCTTAATCTACCATTATTGCATTATCGTCAGTAGTGATCTGCGTCATAATTCCAGCTGATGATATCTGGTAATGACTCATGTCCAGGCTTGCAGATAACATCTATGTGCAAACAGTTTTCTCACCACTGCCTGGTGAGAATAATATCTGGGGAGTAATCCTGATCAAAGTTAGTGTATGAAACAGAATTTAATGAAATAACGATAAGGAAGATATTGGAATAAACTGAAAGTCACAACAAAAAGACCCTTTCAAAAGATCCTAGATCCTGTATGTAAATAAAGTACTATTTATATTGGAGGTAAGTAAAAAATAGATCTAAAAGTAATGGAAGTCTTTCATATAGTTTAAACTTGATGTTTACGATTGTATAACTTTCCATAGTAACATCGTTACTTGGATGTATCTTTCAATTTAAATTTCTTTCCTACTGTTAAGCTGATTAGAATAGCTAAGTATGATTTTGGCAAAACGAAATGAAAGTTTGAAGTATTAGAAATTGAGTTAAAAGAAAATTAAATTAAAAGGAAATTGAAAAGAATATTCAGTGTATTACACATGCTGTAACTAATAAGTAAATGTTTTAAAGAACTTTATACGAAATTTGCTCTTAAATACCTCTGAAATATTATTAATATACCGAATTCCATTATTTCTGAAACCTATTTCTTGATATTGTTTAGAAATATGTGAGTACTTTGTTATTTTCTGTAATCACTTGTTATTGATTCCAACATAAGATAAATGAAACTACATTTAGCGTATCAAATGAAAAAGAAATCAGAAAGTTTTAAGCTTTAAATGAAAATAAAATTAGTGTTACTTACTGCAATACGTTTTAAAGTTAGTTTCTCTTTCCAACTGCACGTTTTGAATACCACTATTTTCAGGATAAAATTCTCCTGAGATATGTTTCTTTACTGATATCGAAAGGTCGGCAGATATTTATCAATGTTCCTTGGGAATAATATCCGGATGAATTCCTTTCATTTCGCTGTTAGTAAGAACTAAATTATTCTATATTACGGTCAGATACTTAGTTCGTACTATTTCTGATATGTTTGCATTATGCACTTTATTTGCAGCCAAAATTCTTTAATACCAGTGAATTAAATAAGAAACGCTAATAGTTGCTTAACATTAGAAATAACAGCTTAATCCCTCTCAAATCACCCTTTACAAGCTTAATAAAAAGATACATTCGACAAAGTAAAGTAAATAAATCCTATCGTTTTCCGTCGTTGAGTATTTTGATTGTTTGATCAACAGAGTTCGCTGTTCAGTGAATTGGCATGTAAGTGGCCGAGTATCTCACAGACGATTTTTCATAGCATAATTCTCAAGTGAATTCACCGTGACACAGTGTGATGAGGATGAACTTTTGAGAAATTACAAGAATATTTCATCCGACGAGCTTTCGCACAGCTTCCGTCTACTCAATTGCACCAACAATGCCTTGTTCGACACCAGCACAGGAATCACACATTGCGAAGTGACCTTCTCAGCCAAACTATCCTCTCATTGTGCATTAGGATATTTCGTATACAAGTATAGAAACTAGTCATGCTTATGATAGGCTTAGTAACATAATTTACTCGTTTAAGAATTATTTAGCAGTTTACTACAGCTTGGGAGAGAACAATAGAATAAGAACTATAACAGCAGCAGGCTAATCGTCAACAACTACAACTAACGAGAATATATTCTTGATTATGAATGTCTTAGCTCCAGCACAGCTTGATATCTCGATATTCTGTAATACAGTTCTATATTTAAGAGATGAGGAGTTATGTACATTATTTACATTATTTACAATTGACGGATATTTGTCCTCATCTTGTTTGTTGTTTCGGCTGATATACCCTCCAACCTTCATCAGGTGTCTTGGGGAAATTTCGAACCAGGTTTCTCATTTCGAAGGTGTTGATCGATGTTGTTGTTGTTGTTGTTGTTGTTGTTGTTGTTGTTGTTGTTGTTGTTCTTCTTCTTCTTCTTCTTCTTCTTCTTCTTCTTCTTCTTCTTCTTCTTCTTCTTCTTCTTCTTCTTCTTCTTCTTCTTCTTCTTCTTCTTCTTCTTATTATTATTATTATTATTATTATTATTATTATTATTATTATTATTATTATTATTATTATTATTCAGGCCACTGCCGGGAATCGAACTCGGAATCTTGGAGTTAGTAGCCCGCGCTCTTAACCACTACCACATGCCCGGGCATATGGCGTAGTAGTTAAGAGCGCGGGCTACTGACCGCAAATGAAATCCAAATTAAAACTAGAACAGCAACGGACCATGATAAAACGATGGCAAGAAAAGCCCCTACATGGCAAAGTCTAGGCTAAACTAAATGCAAAAGAAATAGACAGAGAAAAATCTCAGCAATGATTGAGAAACTCAGGACTCAAAGCAGAGACTGAAGGATTTTCAATTGCAGCACAAGACCAAAGCCTCCCCACCAGAAATTACCAAAAACATATAATGAAAAGAAACATAACAAGTAACTGCAGAATATGTGGAGATGGAGAAGAAACAATAAATCATATTATCTCTGGCTGCCCAGTCCTGGCTAAGAAGGAATATATTCACAGACACGACAGAACTGGGACCTATATACACTGGAAGCTATGCCAACACTATGGAATAACAACCGAAAAAAGATGGTATAAGCACACGCCAGAAAAGGTCACAGAAAACGAGAAAGCAACTATACTCTAGGATATGCCAATACACACAGAGATATTAAGACCAATAGGCCAGGTATAGTTGTTAGAGAACATGAAGAAAAATTGCTTTCGAATTGATGTTTCAATACCAGCAGATGACAACGTTTCTCTAAAAAAAATGGAGAAACTTTCAAAATACAAAGACCTGGAAATAGAGGTAACTCGAACATAGAATCTAAAAGCAGAAACAATTCATATCATAGTGGGCGCATTAGGCATAATAAAAAATATTCAGACAAATACAGAACAAAAAGACCAGGACTTACAATGAAATATAACATACAGAAAATTGCACTACTGGGCACTGCACACATCATACGGGAAACACTTTCAATACAGTAACCATAAGAGCTTCACAGCAAACCACCGCACATACCCAAGGCACACAGAGCTGCGTTCGGTAGTGAAGTGAAAGCACGTTATAAAAATAAAACTACTGGATAATAATAATAATAATAATAATAATAATAATAATAATGATAATAATAATAATAATAATAATAATAATAACATCGAAAAATACCTTAGGAATGAGAACCCAGATCCGAAATTTCCCCAAGACACCCGATGAAGGCTGGAGGGTATAACAGCCAAAACGTTGTGTTAACAACAAACAAGATGAGGACAAATATCTTTCTATTGTAAATAATGTAGATATTTTGTGTTCTTTACCAAGCTAGCCAACACATGAATGGATATGTCTTGCTGAAGAGGTCTTATAAACTCGAATAGTATCTGAAGTAAGAGCTAATCTGTCAAAGATCATATTGTTCTTTGCTTCTCTGCATTGTCTATTTCCAATTGTTACTTACTGAAACTCAACCGATCTGAAAAAAGTAGTTACATATTTACTGATCTTGTGTAGTCACCTTGCTTTTGATTAATTGTCGTAAGTATGGAGTGTGACAGCACTTCCTCTTCTTTTTTTCAAGTAGTTTGCGTTGAAAAAAATCCACCAAAACTTTGTAAATAATGTTATTACTATCAATTTGATAACCTTTCAAGATGCATACGAATGATTCTTGTAAAATACAACGTAAGTGTCTGCATAATATACAAGTCCATATAGTATACAGCTCTGCTATGACACACACGTCCAAAATAGACACTTCCTCGAGTAGCAGATATTCTCGTCTACGAATCTTTAGTTTTCAAAGCTTGAATTCAGATATAAACCCAATTTGCGTTATACTATATTGTGTCGAAATCCAAAATTTTTGAAGTAAATTCTCTTGATTTCTCTTTAAAACTTTATATCATAGTCTATATTTCTTTGTGATGATCACATATAATGTTAATGCACAAACATTACAAGCCTAGATATTCTTGTAAAACCTCACAGGATCAGATTAGTAATTTACAATAAAATAATTTGGCTAATGTACTTCACAAATGCCCCTATAAATCTCACTGCCTTAAATTAAAAATACATTAGTGTCACTTGGATTGTTCACATCTTTTATGGTTGTCAAGCCTCTAATATTTGATACATCACTATTATTGAACGTAATTTCTACTTGTCACTTATACTTCTACACTCTTAGAAATAGTTACCACATATATCGATCGTATTAGAAAGGAGACACGATAATGAAGTTCTTCATATACCACCAAAATCTTTACCTACGCTAGAGAGAATGGTCATATCTTATATGAATTTGAAAGTTGATTTGTGCAAATAGGACAAGACGAACGGGAAATATAAATAACAACTACGTTGATAACTTCTGATTACTTGTTTTAAACAAATGATTCGATTTCAAATTACTTATTTTTGAAATTCACGACGAGAGTCTATGTGTTTTTTGAAACCTTCATGCTTGTACTATGGTTCTTCTGTGACGTATTCCATTTGCTTGACAAGTTGCCAATGCAAAACTGTTTTTCTAGGGTTTTTCCACCCAATATCACCATTTTCTACTCCTACGTTTTTCCCCTCTATTCATTTTCCATTGAGCATTCATACGCATATACATTCTTTTCAGTTTTTCCAATATATCCGCGAGTTTCCTTTAATATTCATCTGCTTCTCTCCTCTCTTGTTATATGCAATATCATTGCATTACAGGTGTTATCCATAGTTAAGTTTCATTTACCGGCGTATCAGTGCGTTTAATCTATTCGATATTTTGTTCAACGAATGATGGCATGGGGTGGGATCAGTTGCTTCTGGCTAATCCGTACCTATTCTAACTGTTACTTCATTTACATATGACATACTGCGGATGGTTTTGGATGGGAAAGTTATGATCTTATATTGCAACAAACATAGTTCAAGCTTTTGCCTTGCACTTTTCAGGTAGTTTCTGCCAGTTTACGTTGTCGACTTCCTTGTTCAATTCTTTACGTGTTAATTATCTTAAGGTCTTTTCTGGCCAGTGGTCTTTGCAAGGCATTCTGTAACATAGATTACGTTTGAGGTTTATTTACGAATGCATTTTTACTTGCTACACACGATTGTCTATAATTTTCGTGTATGTTTTATATAAGCTGGCTTCTTTAAGTAGCAAAATTTTTTGCGCATGTTTTGTAACTATTTGTATTATTTCCCAATTATTTTTTTATTGTGTTCTAAGTTTCGCTTTCTTGTGGAAATTGATCGTTGTTTCTGGTGTTATTTTAGTGTTTCTTGTGATGTATAAAACATATTGTGAGTTGTATAAATCGGGTTTGTATGAAGCTAAAAAACTTCGAGAAAATATTTGGAGTTCGTGTAATGAAATAGTATCTGACAAGGATAGTCAGAAAAGTTTGTTGAGAAGTTTGAGGAAAATCAATATTAGGTACAAACAAATTACGAAAAACATTTTAGTTTCGATAACAATTTCAACGTCGGAACGATGTCAAATCACTTCCGATCTAAGGAGTTGTGTAAAAAATGAAGAAATCCATTGTCGTGATAAAATAATGAAATTCTATTGAAACTTATGTCCGTAAAAATACGAAATAAGCTAATTTTATTTCTTTCTATTAACTTTGCTTGTAAACTTTCAGAGGGACATTTTATATAATTAAACGGTCTTTTAATCGTATTCATTGATTTCCACTTTCTCAAAGAAATTCTTTTCGGTTAATAATTAACCAACAAAGAAAATAACGAAAATGTTCTTTCCCCAAATCTGCTCACTTACTTATAGCTAGTTAAAACTGACTGATATTTTTCCAGGCAGAAAATCGAAAATTTGTGATAACTCCACCTTGGAGGTGATGATCAATTATACCTATAACTTACCTTGCTTAATAATATAGTTTAATAAATAACGTGTTCAAATTATCATTTATTAGGACGGAATTCGTAAAATTAAGTGGTTTTTGAACCAACGATATTAGTTATAACTACTCAAACACTTTGTCTCTAGGCTAGAGGCGCACTTGTCATACATTTTGCTAATGATTCTATTCATTACTGTGTAATATCAGACATAACTATTATATAACTAAATTTGTAATGAAAGAAATGCGGCCATATACAGCAGGTGCAATTATAATCAAACCAAATGTTCTTATTGCAACTCAAGAGCAACATAATAAATTGGAATATCGTGAGCAATGCGAGTTAATATTACTCTCTCTACCAGAACAATGACAGGAAGTCCTGATGTTTTTTGCGAAAATTTGAACAACTTTGTTCTAAGATACGAAATTGACCGTGCTATGACTTATAAATAACTGAGAGCACTGACATTAATCATGCATTGCTTCTTTGTTATGTGCGCAGCTTTTCCCCAGATGTTTCTGACGTTATACATTATACAGATGAACATTGCTTTTGCTGTATTGAAAGAAACGCCGAATGTGTAATTTTAAAGTTTAAAGACATATAATCTTCCTTCCTACTACGTGCTAGGTATTATCTGTGATACATAGTAAATAAGTACGCTTGTAGTAAAAAGTAATCTGTTACCAGGATAGAAGAATGTTGCACTAACTAATATACATTTAAATATCAATTACTTTTCAACAAGCCCATAAACGAATAATGTTGACAGAAGAAAGGAGTGTCTAGCGATAGCATCAACTGACTCCACATTTCTTGCTAAGCTTTATGTCCTCGCAGATATGATCCTGTCAGCAGCTATGTCTACTTGGTGATGTACTGAAACTTTAGCGTCAAAGAAGGTAAAAAATGGTAAACATGCCTCAAATATGGTATATGGTTACGATCTGGCAACAGTAATCATGGAGATATCTGTTTAAATGAGGCGATCTAAGTAGACTGTCAAGTCATAATTATTGAAGTATTAAAAGAGAATTAACTTTTTCGAAGAGGACATGAACAAAAAATGAGTGGATAGAATTGTGATTTAAAATCACCTTCAAACTGAAATAATTATCATAAGTCGCACAAACGTGAAACAAAAATTAAGTAGAGTAGAAGTCATGATAACAAATTGGACAAAAATATGTAAACCATATCAGACTCCGTAACTTTACATACAGTCCTAAATTAGATTTGTTAGATATCGTTACAGACTATATAAGATACTTTCAATTCAATAGTATAACTCAGACCCTACTCTGTACTCATAAAATATTCTATACAATCATCACCCGAGAAATTAGCAAAACACACACGACATATACCTTATGCAATCACTAACCAACGAAATGACACAACACATATTATTACAAGTTTATTACTCGATTCTGTACCAGTAATATAACACAGATGCACAGAATATAATCTGCTCAACTTTTGTGTAACTTTCAAACAGTTGGTGCCAGTCACGCAACACCTACAGATCTTAAGTACCTCTCATTCTAATAAAACTTTTTTCAAGATACCGAGCCCATATTAATATTGGTAATCTTTTAAACTTGATAATACAAAAATATATATAAGCATAAATCTTTAAATTGTTCTTTATTTTAAAAATGACCTATACTATTTTGTAAAAATAACAAGTTGAAGTATAATCCTGTCGGAAATTATGAAGTTTTAGTAATAAGTTAGTTTTTATCCTTTCTGAACAAGGCCTTGACTAAGGTTCCAATAACATCTTATTAAAAATCATTAACGCCTTATGTTTGCTTGTAAGTATTGAAACGAGAAATTTGAGTACTTATTATCTCCTGCATTATATTGTAGCCTTTTCGTCTACTCTGTGTTGTTAATGTTTTCAACAGTGTTGTGTTTATTATTCTGAGCAATCCTCTCAGCAATGGTTCCAATGCTGTCCATACTACCTCTCAAAATTGTTCTACTCATGCTTTTCGTATTACGTTGATTTAATACATCTTTACCTAGGTCCTGATGAAAACCTTTAGGGGTAGAGTCAAACTGCTCGTTTTGCTCAAATTGCTGTTGTAAATTTGCAGATCACCAGATTTGTTTCAATTTAGCGAGTTTCTGTTGGTTTTGGCTTTCTTTGATTATGTTTACACCTTTCCTTTATATATTACACATCTATAGTACATATCTTTTTCACTTTTCTCTTTTAGTTCAGTTGTCTTGTTATTGATTTCAATAAATGTAAGATCTATTCTCATGCCTTCGATCAGCCTTTTTGTTTCGGTTTTGATATGTTTAGTATAAGCAGATCTGAGTGGGGTAAATGTTTTTCTTTGCCAGTAACAGTTGTATGTATTATGTTGTTTAATCTTGTGATATGGATGTTCGCATCTGTTTCTACTAAGTCAGTGATGGCGACGTCTTCATTTTTATTGTTGTTGCTATTCTATTATTGAGTTCTAGCCGTGGGATTTCTTTGGTCCAAAGGAAGATCTAAAGTTTTATTATATCTACCTTTCCATATTCTTGGTCTTGTTTTCAACAGCAAAACTTTATATATTTTACATATATATATTCTGCAGAGGTTTTAGATTTTGGAGTTTGCTCTGTTTTGTCACTTTGTTTGTTTTGCAAGTGTTACATATGTTTCCAGGATTTACGTTCTCAATGTTTTTATTCGCCGCAGTGATGTGTATATTACATAATTTTCTATAATGTATTCTCTCTTTGAGTTGTTTACCATAACCATCTTCCACCACCACTACCTCCCCCTCATCTACTCCTCCCCTCCTCCTTCCCCTCATCATCATCTTCAATCAACCAGAATAAAAAAGAACACCACCACAGTGCGTTTCTCTGCCCTAGGTCTCAGAAAAACATTCGGCAAAAAATGGAAACAGAATTGAAAGATAATAATAATAATGATGATGATGATGATGATGATGATAATGATAATGATAATAATGATGATGATGATGATAAGGATAATAATAATAATGAGAGCACTCAGAGAGCACAAACCTCCGCCAAAGCAATACCAACGCCCTCTCAACGATTATCCAGTGATGATTTTTAAAATGAGAATATCTGAAATAAACTCGGCTGCTCTCACATACGAGAATACTAAGAATGAACACCAGCGCTCTCAAATATTATGTAAAAAACAAGAAAAATAATCCAGAATCCTTGTCCAGTACCAGATTAATCCCAGCATCTAATCAGTTCATGCCAGTTACGAGGCCAAACATCCCTGGAAGTTTCATTCGAATCTATGTTGCGGTTCTTGAAATATCTTGTCCACGGTCAAACAAACAAACAAAGAAATACGACTGAAAACAATAGCTCCGCCTTCGCTAAGGCGGAGTTAATAATAATGATAATAATAATAATAATAATAATAATAATAATAATAATAGTAATAATAATAATAATAATAATAATAATAACAACAATAATGATAATAATACTAATGGATGCCCTGATGCAGTACCAGGTAGTAGTTCTCATGGCTTCTCATCTTAACTGATTGGAAGTATAATCATGCACATTGTTTAGTCTAAGTATAAAAGATGAGCTACAGCAAACATTTTGCTCAATACCACAGATTTGCTTGTCGGTTGTTTGACCTTAACCAGTTGAGCATGTCACTCAGTGGCTGACGATACGTGTATCTCTGATCACGAGAAGAAGTAGTGGGGGGAACATCATAGCCATGTGTTCAGAGGAATTCTTTGGGATTTGGATAATTCACCTTTAGAATCATAGGTGTTTCATTCAACATCGTTAAACAACCATTATTCAGGGACCTTTTGAGCGGGATGGGCTGCTTAACCTGAAAAATATTCTAACTGGGCCCCACCTGCAAGGTCATGCGCTGTTAATCTTGGTATGAGATCACCATTTCACGCACATATGTTTGTGATACATGTGCCAAGTGTACCGTTATCAGACAGGTAGTTATGATGGGTATACTGGGTTTTGTATATTTTACCCCAGTGTCATCTTGATGGTATGCACTGTTCTCTCAATTAATAATAATAATAATAATAATAATAATAATAATAATAATAATAATAATAATAATAATAATAATAATAATAATAAAAAATAATAATAAAAAAAAATACCAGGACTTACAAATATATATAACATACAGAAAATTACACTACTGGGTACTGCACACATTCTACGCAAAACACTTTCAATACAATAAACATAAGAGCACCACAGCAAACCACAGCACATACCCAAGGCGCACAGAGCTGCGCTCGGTAGTGAAGTGAAAGCACATTATAAAAATAAAACTACTGAACAATAATAATAATAATAATAATAATAATAAATAATAATGATAATAATAATAATAATAATAATAATAATAATAATAATAATAATAATAATAATAATAATAATAATAATAGATACCTATCTAAAGAATACCAATGACGGGATGCTCGAACTTGTCTGCAGACATGAAAGTGTCACGACACAACACTCAGTATCAAGAGACGATATAAAGGAGTTAAAGATCGTTGAGACCGACGGTCAACAAATACAAGCACAAGCCACAATCTCACAGCTATGTAGCAGATGGAAATATAAGACATTACACGGTAAATACAACTAAAATGCCAGTAATCCTGAAACATGTCTGTAGGTGTTGGCATCTGGGCTTAAACCAGGCACAGAGCGATTTATTCTAATAGCATAGGATAAGTGCCTATCCACTAGAAATTAGAAAGCCGATATTCTTACAAATCAGACACTTGCCTGACAATGAGATTATGGAAGAGTATCAAAGAACTACACGGCAGATGTTGTGCTGAGAGAACTTGCCCGACAAGATATCGATCTCTGATATAACAATATCGGGACTATACATACACACACACATATATATATATATATATATATATATATATATATATATATATAAATATATATGCGCAATATTCACACATACATGCATTTATCTCCAAGCATTTTGCAATTCCTTTCCTTTCGTATATGTTTTCCATTGTAGCTAACGGTTCGTGATGTAAAATTAGAAACGTTGTTGTTGCAGATATTACAACTACTACTACTACTACTACTACTACTACTACTACTACTACTACTAGTAGTAGTAGTAGTAGTAGTAGTGGTAGTAGTGGTAGTAGTAGTAGTAGTAGTAGTAGTAGTAGTAGTAGTAGTAGTAGTAATAGTGCTAGTAGTAGTAGTAGTAGTAGTAGTAGTAGTAGTAGTAGTAGTAGTAGTAGTAGTATTTTGACAAGTAATCTGATTTCAAGTAGAAGTATGATTTAATTTCATTTTCGATTATTTAGTTTGATCTTAAATCCAATGAGTCAATCAAGATTCTAGATTTGGCCAGTTTTCAACTTAGTCTTGATCTGAACAGTCAAGATAATTTCAACGTTTATTATATTTTTTCTATCAACACATTTCTTTTCCAAAAGATTCTGAGTTCTCTTTCTTATTTCAATTAATCTCTTCCACTTCAAATATAATTAGTTCAGTTACCTTATATGTCGAGTAATCTGCGGCGTCATTTTAAAATCAGACTCAGAAATCAATAAAAACATCGTGCTGTTGTAATTTTTCCTTATTGCATTTGAAGTGAACAAATTCTCAATTTGCATTCGCTGCCGCCACAGATGTACTTTCTTAGAAATATATCTTATAGGAAAATTGCTCCGAGTCTCGCCAAGAGGTTTTATCATTCCTTTTACTATGTTTTTCTTAATCTCGGATGTTTATTGTTTTAAACTTCCATTATAGCCAAGTTCCCATTTTCTCAAACAATTCTTTACAAGTGTTCCAACTGGGCATGAACTGGATTGTCATCACACTGATAGCACTCAGATAGAAAATAGAAAGGCTAAATAGTGGTGGAAATTTACACGCGAGAAATTTCATTTTCAGTTGCAATAGAAATGTCAGTTGATAAAACTAAATTCTCGGAAACTGACTCCAATATAAAGATCAATTCTAATTTCAATGAAATTAATAACTTTATTGATTCCAATTCAATTTTGTTTTCTGTTTATTGTAGTTCGATGTTATTTTGAAATATTTACGATTCCTTGACTATATACTGCATCGATTCAGGTCAAATAAATATATTTATTTTATCATTTTGAAATTCGAACATAGAAAAAATAGGAACTCAGAAACCACAAAAAAAATAAATAAATAAATATCGGTTACACAAATATTCTTGTAGGATCTTAAATTATTGTTTAAAAGAAGATAGTAGGAATGCTATAAAGCAAGTTAACTTACATGCTCCAATATCAGAAGTGTGTTTTCAGTTGATGTTGCAACTATAACTTTTTGGATGAACACTTTCCGCATATTAATGAGACAGTCAAGAATAGTCTTGTTAGAACCACTGGGAGCCAAGCGCCAAGCTTTCAAGCTCAGTTTGTAATCTCTCAAAAGAAATTCCATGAAGCTTGCTCCTGTTAAAATAAATAAAACAAAATTAGTGCATGTTAACTGTCATATATAGAGCTTAATACACCTGTCTGTCTCTCTGTCTGTCTCTCTGTCTGTCTCTCTGTCTGTCTCTCTGTCTGTCTCTCTGTCTGTCTCTCTGTCTGTCTCTCTGTCAGTCTCTCTGTCTGTCTCTCTGTCTGTCTCTCTATCTATCTATCTATCTATCTATCTATCTATCTATCTATCTATCTATCTATCTATCTATCTATCTATCTATCTAATCTATCTATCTATATATTTATCTATCTATCTATCTATCTATCTCAGAACTTTTATATTTATTTCGGTATAAGCTCACTTCTCTCAATCCCCATATTAATAGAATTGCATGAGGCCTTTACACCTACCAACACCCTCTTGTATACATCAAAGCACAAAATAAACGAATCTCTATACTAAAACACCATTCCAAATATAAACAAGACATAGCCTATATAACATCTACAAAAACTAAAACCTTACTGACTAGCTAAAGCATAATATCCTAGGTATGTTCATTGTGCAACCTTAACAATCCATGACAAAAAGCTAACACACCCATTTACTAAGTTTTTGACTGCTGGAATAAATTTAAACTTTGACCACTACATTGCCAAATCAAAAGACGAAATCCAATAAATCCCCAAAATAACTGAAACTAGAGACAGGCACATTCGCTGATCAAAAAAGCTCTCTACCCTAATTACACCCCTTTTGTGAACCACTAAAAAACAACCTTGACTAGAATCTCACACACCTGAATATATACACCTATTTACAAAGTTTTAAATGCATGAATAAATTCTGAACAATAATAAAATCATTAATTTAATCAATAAAAGTTTCTACACAAAATCTCTCCACCACAACGTACCCTACAATCTAAGTACCATTCAAATGAACCCCACATACTCGAGAACAGGAACGGATCATGATAAAACGATGGCAAGAAAAGCCCCTACATGGTAAATACTGGGCTAAACTAAATGCAAAGGAAATAGACAGAGAAAAATCCCAGCAACTGTTGAGAAGCTCAGGATTCAAAGCAGAGACTGAAGGATTTTTAATTGCTGCACAAGACCAAAGCCTCCCCACCAGAAATTACCAAAAACATATAATGAAAACAAACATAACAAGTAACTGCAGAATATGTGGAGATGGACAAGAAACAATAAATCATATTATTTCTGGCTGCCCAGTCCTGGCTAAGAAGGAATATATTCACAGACACGACAGAGCTGGGACCTATATGCCAACACTATGGAATAACAACAGAAAAAAGGATGGTATAAACACACGCCAGAAAAGGTCACAGAAAACGAGAAAGCAACCATACTCTGGGATATGCCAATACACACAGATAGAGAAATTAAGACCAATAGACCAGATATAGTTGTCAAAGATCATGAAGGAAAACAATGCTTTCTAATTGATGTATCGATAGCAGCAGATGCCAACGTTTCCCTAAAAGAAATGGAGAAACTTTCAAAATACAAAGACCTGGAAATAGAAGTAACTCGAATGTTGAATCTAAAAACAGAAACAATTCCCATCATAGTAGGTGCCTTAGGTATAATAAAAAAATAATTCAGACAAATACATAACAAAAACACCAGGACTAACAAATATATATATAACATACAGAAAATTGCACTGCTGGGCACTGCAGACATCCTACGCAAAACGCTTTCAATACAGTAACCATAAGAGCATCACAGCAAACCACAGCACATACCCAAGGCATACAGAGCTGCGCTGGGTAGGGAAGTGAAAGCTCGTTATAAAAATAAAACTACTGAACAATAATAATAATAATAATAATAATAATAATAATAATAATAATAATAATAATAATAATAATAATAATAATAATAATAATAATAATAATAATAATAATAATAATGTTGAGCATAATTTGTACATGAAAACTTAAATGGAAATCCCCTAGATCCAATGCTGCTCAGTGGCTCTGGCTTTAAAATTCTCCAGGCATGAACAATCGAATACTATAGTTTGTTACTGATTAAACAGAAAATAAAGTGCTAATATCGATGACAAAATGAAGAATAGTGTAAATACATAGGATGAAAACGGAAAGAAAGTGAGTAGCTAGTGTTATTTTGGAAACTACTAACTGGATTCATAGATGTATAACTTACAAGAGAAGGAGAAACTGATTCAGAAGTGCTGCTAGAAGAATTCAAGGATATTAGATAAGAAGCTGTTAAGTGATGTGCTGAAATAACATAGCTGTTGGTTGGGTAAACTAAAAGAAAGCATATGTGTACTATAAAGTTCAAGACAATTGGCTTTTGGAGTTCATATGATGTTTTTCTTTAAAAATAGCAAACCATTGAAATCTTATCTCGAGATGTAGCATTAAAGCGTAGAAGCGAATCAAGGAAAAAGTGGAAATCCGGAGGGAAATTTCAACGAGACTCGGTGTCTCCAATGCTTTTGTGATCACATTGATTCCTTTAACGAACATACAGAGAAAATATAGATCGGTTTATGAACTTCCTAATAACTAGAGTGAAAGAAAATTATCGGATTTACATAGGTGACCTCATACTGTATGCCAAAAATGAGAAAAAGGTCTGAATTCTCTTGAGAAAATGTTTTGATTCCCTGAAAGGATATTTAACAAGTATGCTAATGTGCATTTTGTTCATTATGGAAAGAGGTCAAAACGATCAAATCTGATGAGATATTGATTCCATCAAATAACATCATCAATCATTGACATTAATCAAGGATACAAGGAACGTAGCAAGACAATAAATTAATGGAAAGGGAACTAAGAGAAAATTTCTCCAAAGAGTACAGGATAAAAGTTAAGAAGGTAGTTGAAACAAAATGAGTGAAGGCGCATCGCTTAGTGGTTTAAACCTTTGGACTCACAATCATGAGGTAGTGAGATCGATTCCCAGACCGGGCTGTGTTTTGTGTTATTGAGCAAGACACTTTATTTCACGTTGCTCCAGTTCATTCAGCTATAGAAATGAGTTGCAACTTCACTGGTGCCTAGCTGTACCGGCCTTTGCCTTTCCCTTAGATAACATCAGTGGCGTAGAGAGGCGATGTTGGTATGCGAGGAAGACTGCTGGTCTTCGATAAACAACCTTAGCCAGAATTATGCTTCGGAGGGTAACTTTCTAGGTGCAATCCCATGATTATTCATGACCAAAGGGTTCTTTACACTTTACCTTTTACTGTACTGTAGTTTACTGTACCCTGAACCCTTTGAAACAAAACAAAAATTGAGGAAATATCACTAAAGCCAATCGATAGGTGAGCCATTATCCTGTGGAGATCCTGGATATAACCTGCACTCTTTTAAAATTGAATAAAGACAGAAATACATGAACTGGATTTAAGATTGAGGACGATGCACATTAGACACATTGCACACCATCGTAAAAGTAATGTCGGAAGGATTTATTTACCAAGAATGAAAGAAAGCATGGATTTACTAAATGTATAAGGCTTGAAACAAAATGCCATTATCGCTACCTGAATTATTGTGAAATAATATTATATATGTATGTATGTATGTATGTATGTATGTATGTATGTATGTATGTATGTATGTATGTATGGATGGATGTATGGATATGTATATACATTTATATTACATATATGCATATGTATGTGTGTATGTATGCGTGTCCGAGTGTACGTATGTATCTATATGTATACACATTTATATTATATATATGCATATATATGTATATCTTTATTATTTATTGTGACAACGATTCTCAAATCATAAGATTCTTTGTTAAGATTCTTGTAGGATACATCATAGTACTTTGTTTACAGGTGGGCATTATGTGTCGCAGTTCCAATATTTTCCAGCTACTTAGGTTACAGCTTGGTGGTTCTTCCAAGTACAACATTTACCAAAGGAATAATATGTTTTCATCGCTCCACTTGTCACTATTTCTCGCCTTACATGATTTCCTCTCAACGGGATTACGAACTCAATAACTTTTAGAATTTTTATTCCTTTATTCTGCACAATTATTCTTGAACTCCTTGCTTTCATTGTATAATAAATCTTCATTTATGTATCTATTTATATATAATCTACAGAATAATGCCCTTATATAAATATAAACGAATAATTACATTCTTGGGAATAGAAATTTCACTTATGAATTTTTTTACATACTGGCTTCCTGATAAAATTCTTGTAAAAGATTTTTATCCTTTTTTGAATTTATTTATATATAATCGATAGAATAAGAACTCAATGCATGTTCTTGAACTTAAGTAAATTTCATCATTACATATGGAACTTCAGTTGGCAAACACTATTTTTATGAGTTCACCAAAGTATCCACTTAAAGATTCTCTTCATATTTTTGCATGCTAATATGTAGACCATATATATTCTCTATAGTTTTTGTCAAACTTCTTATTCGGGGTGGAATTATGTAGAATAATTGCTATTCTGAAGACGAAACACGTGCTC
>NC_142940.1:22902525-22915025 GCF_046866305.1 Octopus bimaculoides
TATACATTCCAATCATTTATTAATTGTTATGATGTGAATATTTAATATTTAGTAGGCATACTCCCTTTTCAATGCAAGGACACTATTAGGCATGTTAATAATCAGATGACGAATATTCTCTTGAGGAATTTCTTGTCAAGTTTCATACAGTAATCTCAAAAGATGTGCCTTTGAAAATGCTTTCTTGTTCTTTTCCTGAAGTGTCCTGTCTTATCCAAATTGTTCCCCTGACCATCACAGAATTGCTGACGTGATTCATTGTTGGGTAAGATATTTTCGACTGAAATTCTTGGAACACAGAGTTTCGAGACCCACATTCAACCACTGTCAGAAAATACAGCAAATCTAGACTTATCGGAGAATGAGCGTCCCGAAATGCTAGTGGCCTCTCTACCATCACACTGGCCCAATGTTTTTCCGCTTGATATAGTCTGGTCAAAGAAGTTGCTTCCTTCTTGCTGCTCTGCCATAGTAACCAAGTTTGTGCAGATACCTGACAGCCGTTCTGGAACTGACATCAACGTATTCTGCTATGTCAGAGGCCTTGCAGCGAGGATTAGCTGCCACATTTCTCCTAACAAAGAGAAGGCTCCTTCAGAGAGCCCTGGTCAACCTGGGTGAGGTGATGTGGACGCTTTCCCCTCTCTGGTGAATTGCACAATCACTCTATTAACTGTAGAAAGCGGGATCCCAAGATTTCCTGCGATTTTACGCTATGTCCACTTTCAAGTATGTCATATTTTCCGTTTGTTGTCTTTTTATTTAATCCTGTAAATATTTATGCAACGCACGCAGTCATCAGTATTTTTTTACATATATTTATATATATATATATATATATATATATATATATATATATATATATATATATATAGAGAGAGAGAGAGAGAGAGAGAGAGAGATATGCAGGGCAGGGAATCGTCAATTAGTAATAAAATTAATAATTAACAATTTTGCCGGGTAGCTCAGTATGAAAAAATCTTTTCGGTATCAAAAATATCGCTATCAATCTGGAGTAATAATTTGTAGTTTTGAAATCAGTAGTTCTTTGACTGCTATTTCTGAATTCTCAGTATGTTGGAGAAGCAGGTTACTGTCAATCCCTATATATTTATGATATATATATATATATATATATATATATATATATATATATATATATATATATATATATATATATATATATATATATGTGTGTGTGTGTGTGTGTGTGTGTGTGTATAAATATGTATGTGTATATATGTATATACATCACGTGCACACACACATATGTAGAAAGAGATGGAAAGATTGAAAGAGGGACAGACAAGAACTAAATTTAAAGAAAGAGTTCTTTGTTGATTAAATTTCATTTTGTCTAGTCACTTTTCAATTTATCAATTTAAAAAGTGTAAGTGAAAAATAAATATTTATTTTGAAAACAATGTTCGAAACAGAAAAATATATCACATTAGTCTACTTTATGAGAATACCACAAAATATGAACTTTTGAAACACATAAATTCATTTTCATCAGCATTGGATATGTGTGTTAATGATCGAGAAGAATAAGAACTATACGGTGAAAATTCTTACTCGAATGTGACAAGCTTTGCGAAGGAAAATCACAAACGAATGTGATTACCGCATCATTTAGAATTTCCATTGTCTTTCTTTATGTAATCATATTATCCATGCTATTATATCAAACCATTTTCATTAATTTTATATCGGATTCAAACCCTGTCATTGCAATTGCCACGGAACAGCCAGAATTTTTGTCTTTATGGAATCCTTGAATACTCCTCCGGTTTGCTTCAGCTCGATGTCAATCTGAAGAGTCTACGAGGAGTCAGAATATTAATTCTTATATAGAGGTATATCTTCCTTCAAAATGCCTTAGATAGGTTATACTCTTTATGACGCTCTTTATCTGATATATCGGGGCTGATCCATTTGCAAGACTCGTACCCCAAACCAATACTTTGCCACTAAGTAGTCGGATTTTCAGGCGGATCGTGTAATCTAACAACGCCGGCCGAATATTGTCATGTTGAATAAGAGAGACAAATACTGTCAGATCATTGATGTCGCCATACCAAATGCCACGAATGTTGTGAGTAAAGAAGTTGAAAAGTATCAGAAAGTGAAAATTATTATTATTATTATTATTATTATTATTATTATTATTATTATTATTATTATTATTATTATTATTATTATTGTTGTTGTTGTTGTTGTTCAGCGGTTTTATTTTTATAACGTGCTTTCACTTCACTACCGAGCGCAGCTCTGTGTGCCTTGGGTATGTACTGTGGTTTGCTGTGATGCTCTTATGGCCACTGTATTGAAAGTGTTTTGCGTAGAATGTGTGCAGTGCCCAGTAGTGCAATTTTCTGTATCTTGTATATAGTTGTAAGTACTGGTGTTTTTGTTATGTATTTGAATTTTTTTATATTCCACTATGATAGGAATTCTTTCTGATTTTTGATTCCACATTCGAGTTACCTCTATTTCCAGATCTTTGTATTTTGAAAGTTTCTCCATTTCTTTTAGAGAAACGTTGTCATCTGCTGGTATTGAAACATCAACTATAAATAACTTTTTCTTTATGATCTCTAACAACTATATCTGGCCTATTGGTCTTAATTTCTCTATCTGTGTATATTGCCATATCCCTTAGTATGGCTGCTTTCTCGTTTTCTGTGACCTTTTCTGGCGTGTGCTTATACCATCTTTTTTCTGTTGTTATTCCATAGTGTTGTCATAGCTTCCAGTGTATGTAGGTCCCAACTCTGTCTTGTCTGTGAATATGTTCCTTCTTAGCCAGGACTGGGCAGCCAGAGTTAATATGATTTATTGTTTCTTGTCCACCTTCACATATTCTGCAGTTACTTGTTATGTTTGTTTTCATTATATGTTTTTGTTGTTTCTTCTTCTTCATATTTGTTAGGTAGTATGACTTCTTGTTTGTATTTGTCAGCTTCCTTAAATATTGAAAACAGTTTTTTGTTTTGCTCATGTTTTGTGGCTATTTATATTATTTTTCCTTGCTTCTGAAGTAGGTATTTTCGAAGTCCTATGGTGGTTATTTTAGCTGTATAAGACCCCTGCCACCTTCTGTGCGTTGTATATTTAGCCTTTCTATATCAGATTTGGGCGGTGCATCCTAGATCCTATCATTGCTTTTCTTGTTTTCCTCTCTATTTTCGTTAGTTCATTTAGTGTCCAGTTAAGGATATTGTAACTGTAATTTATAACTGGGACGGCTGGAGTGTTGATACCTATTACCATGTTTTTAGCATTTAGCTCGTCTATAGTATTATTTCTTTATTTTCTCTTTCATTTGTGTGTGTTATATCGTATCTAGTTCATTGATTCCGAAATATTTGTATGTCTGGCTTTGGTCTAATCCTCTTATTTCATTGGCTTTGTCTAGTGTGATGTTGCTACTCTTAGCTAGTTTTCCTCTTTTCAAGGTTGCATTGGCACATTTTTCTAATCCAAATTTCATACACCCGTATACACATACTCACACACTTATATTTAATACAAATATATAAAAGTATGTCTGTTTCGTGCTATGACATTTTGATTCAGTCGCACGGCATGTTATATGAAACGTTAGTACTAACACTTTAAGGCAAAAAGGTAAGAAATTGTAGTCACCTATGATTATTTAACTCAATGGTAATTTGGATACATTAGTTTCTGAAATGTGCAGACATTGAAACTATGTTATTTATTTAAATGGTAAAACTGAAGACAGAGCAGTTTAGTGACAGTGTATTTACAAGTTTTGCGCAATTCAAACATCGTCTAATTATTCAATACAGGACGCCGTACATTTATAATATAATAAAAACAATTTTACAGTATCGTATTCTATGAGTCTTATATTTTAAACATAACTCTTGTTAGGATCTAGACACTAATGACGTTAGTATCATGGTAGTCTGTTTGAATATCGAGTCGTTACATTTATGTTGCTGTGATTTAAGAGTATAATGCTATTAGTGTCACAAAACTTATTTCATATCACGTTGTTGCCTTTACGTTACCGTTTGCACAACAAGCTTGATGGATAATCAGGATTTTGTTTCTAATTAGCTGCTTTGGAAATGCTCATTAGAAGCTTTATAGAAATCAGAAATCGGATAAAAATGAAACTTCATATAAGGAGGCTAGAAAAGGTTGAAAAACAATCCTGAAGGAAAAAAAAGTACCACCTCTATAATAGATTTAACATCTGGCTGTAGTCAATGTAAACTGTTGTTGATTGTAAGGATATGGAGATGTATATGTGCTCAGCAATTATATGAAGAGATAATCTCAAACGTAATATTCTTGTGAACCATTCAATAAATTATGATTTCAAAAGAGTTGCAAAGGACCCATGCAAATTCAGTGACGTGTGGCTTAAACAAATATTCATTATGACTTCATACATGAAAGCCAAATTCAGCAAGTCTCGTTTAGCCGTTTCATCGTGGATCTCAAAGCTCCTTTGTCATCATAATTTTGCAAGGTATAACAACGTTTATGACTGGACAAAGAATTATAGAACAAGCAAATAACACTGATATGCTGAAGTGGATTCAGCGAAATTTATTGTCATCAGAATCAAAGGAGATAGTGCGACAGCTTAGCTGTGCTGTGAAATAACTGGGAGAGGAAAACCGGAAGAAATCATTTCCAAAACACTCGACAATTTTATTACGAGGTATTCCTGACATCTCTTTATGGAGGCGGTAGAAGAATGCAGATCCGAGATGCTCATATAGACAAACCTGTTTTCGGCATTCAGGCATAATATATGATGAGGTAAAATGGTTAGGAAAGTTTTACACTTGCGTTTTTATAATTGTATTCTTTTGAAAAATTAACTGATGGAATTGTGTAAAAAATATTATAAGGGCAAGAGAGATATTGCTTCTGTGATCAATGTTTCACCTGGATTTTCAATAATTAGTAATGGAGTTTGACAGACCTAGGGGGATGAAGCTATCGCTTTGTTTCCTGTATGCTAAAAAAAATTTGCGAGGCAGTCTTTACAATTGCAACACTGCAATTGGATATCACATTGCCAATGCAATCATTGATTAGCTTAGAACATTTGAGTTAAAAAATATTACTTGGTTGTAAATATGACGTCTGTTATATAATGTCAGGAAAGAATAATTGTATGCAAGCCATGATAAATAGCATATACCCAAAACTATGTTTGCTCATTGTGTTGCACATAAAGGGAATATTGTGAAGAAACACCATTATTTTTCCTTTTAGAGAGAGCAAGGGGATATCTCATTCTAAGTGTGCCATCACTACCCGAAACAAGTTGGATGGCATATTATAAACACATCAGGATATTTTTCATTACCATTAAAAGTATTTTTGAGCAGTTGTGTATTTTGATCACGTCAGATTCAAGTAAGCACGACAGTAAACTCTCCACTTGCAATATTTTATTAGTACATCAGCTTTTTTTCATGCGTCTGGTAGTAATTTCCTTTTAACTGATTGGAGTTCATAACACAAGCTCTCCAAGATGTTCAACTGAATGCAATAGAATTATATAGTCATGTCTAAGAGGTTCTGAGTGTGCTCCTTTGTCGCAGATAAAATACAGGACAAGTCAAGGAAAATATTTGAAAGATCAACTGCTAATAGAAAAGAGCACTGGACTAACTATCCCTTCCAAGTCAATGTGGTCGACAGAAATTCTGTTCAAATATTGGTGGCTGAATAGAATATTTTGCTCATTAAAACAGTGCCCTCATATTCATTCTATCACACCATAATTTAAAAGTTTATTTGCTTCTGATATTAAACAGACATTTGGCTGTATTCAATTTATCTACAACAAGTAGTGAGGCTTACGGAGGAGCAATTCGTAGATGGCGCTTATCAAATCGAAAACTTGGAAGTAGTTACTTGTTTTGAAATTTCATCAGAAGGGTTGGATGATGGATAAACAGACAGCCTTGAGAACATGCTTCAACAGAGTCATCATACTTCCTCTTCTTCGGCAAGCTGTTCCCATCGTAGTATGCAGAGCAGCCTGCAGCATGGAAAGGTACAGACGGAAACCTAGTTTTAGTCAACAATACCAGATTAGCATCTATCTGGCCAGTGCATCATGAGGGTTAACAAAATAAAAGTATTTGACGATGAACGTAAATCAACTAGAAAACACTTGAATTCGCTCCCGCGAAATATCTCTTTCAATATCTCTACAGCTCATAACATAAGGCATGTACATTTTCTTTTTTGCATCACTAATTTTTTTTTATCATTTTGTAATCTTTTGTTACAAAAGCATATACATGTGGATGTATAGATTAAGCATTATGTGTGTATATATATATGCTAGATATATCAATATTCATCCCCCCTCTTTATATATATATATATATATATATATATATATATATATATATATATATATATATATATATATGTATTTATATATATATATATATATATATATATATATATATATATATATATATATATATATATATATATATATATACATATGTATATATAGGCTATAACTATTTATGTATGTATGTATGTATGTATCTATCTATCTCTCTGTCTATCTACTCTCTCTCTCTCTCTCTCTATATATATATATATATATATGTGTGTGTGTGTGTGTGTGTGTTTGTGTTTGTGTGTATATAATGTATATTTATAGCTATATTACATGCGCACACATATATTAATATATATTGTAATACTTCAGTTAGAGCTGTAGATACGTTCCAAAAATGCAGTTCTAAATGAAACCTTGCTATACAGAGTTATTATAGCAACATAAATAGAGATACAAGCTCGATAGTCTATCTTAACGGAGTTATTTACACGAAGGGAGGTGATAAACACCGTCAAACTACTAAAATAATCCAATTTTGAGGCATTCAATAATAATAATAATTCGTTCCCGTGGTGCTGACACTGCAATACGGTTCTAAAGCGCATAATAGATGCATTATTTTGCTAACTCAAGCAGGCTGTCAATATAAAGCCCTTATCATGAGGTTTCCCTAAATCCTTCGCGTTATTATTTAGCATTATCTTTTCCTTTGTTAACTGAAAGGAAACATTCATGTTAGCTATTGCATACTTCAGATCATAGCTTCTTCCAAATATCGATGATGTAGTTCTGCATTGCTTTGTCAATGGATGCTTTGATATTATCTGTGGATTTCATAATATGGTGGTTCTTCCAAAAGTCCTTGATACACTGTTATCTTGGTCCACTGTTTTACTCAGCAAATTGCTTGAAGTTACAAGACCTCGATATCAAACACTACATTTTGGCGAAGAAAAATTCCTTTCGACAGGAATACAGGTCTAATATGTGTTGATATTTTAAGTGGATGGCTCGGAGCGTTATCAATCACTATCAATGTTCAGGGTTATGGCGTTTGCTTTATGCTTTTTACGATTGGATAAATACATGGCACTAACTATTGTGTACAAATTTCTGTCGTTATTCATGTCTCCTTGTTTGATTTCCAGATAACAGGAATATACTGCCTTTATTGGTCCTCGTGTTTCTGAATGATAAACAAGCATCGGTCTCAACCCGGAGCTTCCTGAAGTGTCACTGTTAAGTAATTGTGTTAAATAATTTTTCTGACCTTCAACACCCACATGCGTCTTTGCTTCCCAGGAGGCAAAAGAGTGAGATTCCTTTTCTATAAATTTCCTGTTCATCTACATCAAATAGAAGTTAGAATTAGTATTTGGCTCGCTAAATGATACAGTTTTATTTCAGTCTTTGTATCCAGTCTCATGGCAGGAAGCTGAAATGCGAATAACTAGATTTGAGTTGCTAGCTGCCAAAATCATAAATAACTCTCGTCCCATATAATTGAGGACCATTTTGAATTTTTCGCTTGTACTCACGAAAAATATGTACATAAATGTACATATGCACATATTTAGCATAAGAATGTAATTAGAGGTGATGAATGTATTATCAAGAGTCTTCCCATTAGATTTTCATCCGCATACAATGCCTTAATCTTTGCGTGGTGGATAAAATAAGTGTCAGTTAAGTACTAGGATCATTTATCTTCATAGGTATACAAGCCCATTATTTTAGAGAAAAAGTTGAACGAGGCATGGTGAGCGACAATGTATTTTCCAAGAGTAATAATAAGCTAAGTCAAACGAACAAATGTCAACCGAGTAGTATGGTTTTACAACATCAGCTGCAAGCATGAAAATTACATGGGCGTACGAATACGGAAGTTACGAAATAGCAGCTAATGTCACCCAGTAATGATGTTCCTTATTTCTTAGATCAGCTCCAACAGAAAGAATCTGGAACTAAACAATGATATGGATTTTCTAAGGAGTGTATAATTGATTACCACTATCTATTTGAATGGATTTTAATATATATTCTTTTCAAAATTTGGCACAAGTTCAGTAATTTCAGGGGAAAGGGTAAATGGATTACATGACCCCAATGCTCAAATGGTACTTGTTCTATCGATCCCAAAAGATGAAAAGCAAAGCCGACCTTGGTGGAGAGTGAACTCAAAGCATAACGGCTGACGAAATCCCACCCCCAAATAAAAAAGACAAAACATTACACATGCTGAGGGTTCTGCCAGCTCCCTGCTTTAATAAATTTTCATGAATCAAAAGCTAAATGCAATCTTGAAAGAATTTAAACTCAATGTGTAAGGGAAGAAATTAATTGCTAAGAATATTTGACACACATAAATAATTGTTTAAGGTTTAGAAAATAAGAACAGAGGATGATAAATGTATCTTAGGTATGAGGAATTTAATCAGTGTAAGCTCATCATATTACCAATAACCAATCATCGCCCCAAGTGAGATGTTTTCACTCTGGAGTCATTATCTATCTATCTATCTATCTATCTATCTATCTATCTATCTATCTATCTATCTATCTGTGGAGGCGCAATGGCCCAGTGGTTAGGGCAGCGGACTCGCGGTCATAGGATCGCGGTTTCGATTCCCAGACCGGGCGTTGTGTGTGTTTATTGAGCGAAAACACCTAAAGCCCCACAAGGCTCCGGCAGGGGATGGTGGCGAACCCCGCTATACTCTTTCACCACAACTTTCTCTCACTCTTACTTCCTGTTTCTGTTGTGCCTGTAATTCAAAGAGTCAGCCTTGTCACACTGTGTCACACCGAATATCCCGAGAACTACGTTAAGGGTACACGTGTCTGTGGAGTGCTCAGCCACTTGCACGTTAATTTCACGAGCAAGCTGTTCCGTTGATCGGATCAACTGGAACCCTCGACGTCGTAAGCGACGGAGTGCCAACATCTATCTATCTATCTATCTGTCTATCTACCTATCTATCTATCTATCTATCTATCTATCTATCTATCTATCTATCTATCTATCTATCTATCTAGAGTTACTTACGTTTCTTGCTTAAATAAAAGAAATTTTATTTAACAAACTGTGACACTAAAGACCAAGGTTACCGTGGTCTTTTCGTAGGTTTTTCTTTCCACGGATAACCTCCCCATTTATTGGGAATTTTTTTGTATTATTTCGTATTATTTGTAAATACCCCAAACGTTTTGCGATGTTTTTTTTCATCGTTGTCCCCACTTTTCTTTTTTTTCTGCTTTGTTTTCGACCCCCTCGAAAAGAAAAACTCTACATTTGTATTTTGTCCACTCTGTGTTGAGCCCTGTGTGGCTAATAAAGAAACCTATCTATCTATCTATCTGTCTGTCTAACAACACACGTACAATCACACATATATAGACTGTATCTGCTCCTGTGATTAAATATCAATGTGATTCCGATGAGACGAATACAGAAATATATCTGACGGAAATTTAAAAGGGACATCAATTCTAGTGAAAGAATGCATTCATTTCCTCTCGGAATCGACTGTCATATGAAGGAAATAGCGTTAAAATAAATATTTGTAAATGGTTAACACCACGTCTGTAACGGTACGCTGAATGCATTCCCAAACCATGACTATACTAACAAAAAAAAAGTTATGCTGTGTGCCTGGTGGGAGATGAAGGGTTTCGATTTTTATGAAGTGTAAAATCAAAAAGAAACCGTCAATGCTGAGAAATATTGTCTTCAGTTAGAAGCATTTCACAAAATTTTGTAGAAACAGCGCCCATCACTTGTCATTCGCATAGAAGTGTTGCACTTATATGGTAAAGCAATACCATATAAGTGTTGCACTTATATGGTAACGCAATACCATATATTAACCAAGTCACAATGAAAACAATATGCATTAAACATAGAAGTTTGCCTCAGTCGACTTACTATCTTGTTGCTACCTCGCATTATCATCTTTTCAGATCATTGCAACATTATTTAGAGGAAAAACTGTTTATTAATTGTAAAAAGGTTGAAAATGATATTGAGTAATTCATTTCTTCAAAACCTGAAGAATTGTACACCTGAGGGATCAACAGTTTGCCAAATAGATGAGATTATGTTATGAATAATGAGGAGAAACATCTTCTTAAGTAAATATATCAATATACCATAGAAACTTTTGTTTCTTTCCTGCATACGTAATACGTACAATATTGTCTCTGTTACGAGACAGCTTTTACAACGCTTAATAATGAATTCGATAGGAATTATAGTTTACCAGTCACGTTCTTTGATATCTGTATCATTGTTTGCGTCTATTGATCGTATCATAATATATTTGTATGTCTGTATGTATATATATATATATATATATATATATATATATATATATATATATATATATATATATACAATCATACACATTTGTATATACATAACCATTCATACAGACATATAGTGTGCTACAAAAAAGACAATGTGATAAATATCAGAAAGCGAAAACAATGATAAAAATATCAAAGAAGTTGATTGATAAACTCTAAGTCTGATCTAATTCATCATTAAGTGCTGAGAAGGTAGTCTTTTAAATTTATTGTAGCTGGTAAATAAAGGTCTGTTAGAAAAAAATATTGTCAGCTATAATAAAAAATACAACTGTAGATAATAAGGAAATTATTGATGAAACCTAAACGTTTACACTTCAGTTACAAGTGCTAAATACACTAATAACTAAATGTCATTTGACAATTTCTTCTCCCTCATCTAGCTTATATCTTATTGCCACTCCATTAATACGAATAGCTAAATAAAAGCTGATGAATGTATAGGAACATCAATATATAAGTAAATAGCATATACACATATATATTTATATATATGCGTACAATGTTCCCAATGATCAGTGATTTTCGTCCTCCGTAACGAGTGGACAGACAGACAGACAGACAGACACACACACACACACACACACAAACACACAACATTTATATATATATATATATATATATATATATATGTGTGTGTGTGTGTGTGTGTAACGGAAACTGAAAGAAACCCGTCATATATATGTATGTGCGTGTATGTGTGTGCGCACGTGTGGGTGCTTGTGTATGTGTGTGTGTGTCTGTGTGTCTGTGTTTGTCCTTCTGCCAACGCTTGACAACCGATGCTAATGTGTTTACGCCTCCATAAATTAACAGTTCGGCATATGAAATCGATAAAATAAGTACCATGCTTTAAAAAAAATAGTACTGGAGTCGATGCATTCGACTAAAAATTCTTCAAGGCGATGCCCCAGCATGGCCGCTGTCGTATGACTGAAACAATTAAAAGGATATATTATCCTGACGGTTACCATGTTTCCTCATAATTCAGTTTCAGATGCCTGCTAACCACAACAGTCCTTTCCTGATACCTGAGTTAACAAGAAGTTGCTAGGGTCTGGTAACTATTCTGCCTTAGTAAATCCTAGTGTCATATTCAGGACTGCATAATTTCCGAAAATTAAGTAATAGTATTAATAATAATAAGGAGAACGGAGATTTTTCATAGCCATAATTTTATTTAACAGCTATTTGAAGCATTCATTTCTGGACTTACGCGTGTTTCGACTGCAGTCGATACAGTTCAAATGCACGAAGATGCAGAGAAAGATGCTGCAAATAACTGTTAAATAAAATTATGAATGTGAAAAATCTCCGTTCTCGTTATACTCTTTTACATTTTCAGTGATTTGACTGGGGACATGCTGGAGAATATCTACTTCAGAATTTATTCTTTGGAAGCCTTGTACTTATTCTATCGGACTCTCCTGCCGAACCGCTAAGCTACAGGAACGTAAAGATACCACCATCTGTTGTCAAGCGATGCTGGGAGAATTAACTCAGACACACAAACATACACACATACACACACACATATGTATATACATATATACGACGGGCTTCTTTCAGTTTCAGTCTACCAAATCCATTCACAAGGGTTTGGTCGGCCCGAGGCTACAGTAGAAGACACTTGCCCAAGATGCCACGCAGTGGGAATGAACCCGGAACCATGTGGTTGGTCGGCAAGCTACTTACCACACATCCACTCCTGCGCCTATCATTATTAATACTATATATATATATATATATATATATATATATATATATATATATA
>NC_142940.1:22917525-22927525 GCF_046866305.1 Octopus bimaculoides
TTGTTCAATTAAATGGAGTCGCTTGAAACGATCGTACTGCATTGCCTCCGGATATCCTGTTGCTTATTTATATATATGCATATATATATATATATATATATATATATATATATATATATATATATATATATATATATATATATATACACCTTTTTCTGTAAATAGTTGGAACAAACCATGTTGCTCTTGTAAAGAGTGCCAATATATCACACAAAACATTTTCAGATTAGCAGTATTTACTCTGAACTGCTAATTAAAATGGAATCCATCAAAATAAATGTCCTGCATAAATCTTCATCAAAAATACGTAGGTACGTAGGTAGATAGATACAGTACTCAAGTTGACATCCAATTCAAAGCCTCAGAGTGATGAGTATTAACAAATATTTTAATATCATAATGTTAGTTAGATACGTCGCAACTTAACATTATATAAAGGGTATTTTGAATATCTCAAAAGCATTGTAGAAAATATGTGGAACTTCAAGTCAAGATTGTATTCATTTAATTCCTCTTAGCTCGTTAATACCAGTTCGAAAGTAACGCGACTCACGTTTCCAAGATTTGGCAGCACCATGTATGTATGAGTGGTCAAGTACTTGCAGAGAAATGAGTTTCTCTTTAATCATTTGAATTGGAGATTTAACGTATAATGAGAACCAATACTGAAGGCTATGAAATTGTTTGAAAATGTGTTCGCATTTCTATTACCTGCTGCATCCGGAATTGGGGTTTAAAAATACAAATTTACAATTATAAAACAATACTCGTTTATTACGTTTCTTATTCGAACTCATGTCTATTGTTCGGAAATCTTTCCTCACACCCCCGTGACCTCCTCCGCGATACCGTTTTCATGTGTGCTCTTGCTCTTCTTATTCCATCCTATTCATCAATAATGTTTATCCTTATATGTATCATAAATATTTATCTAATTTTCTGTATTTTCCTAAAAATATATATTCTGCATTTAGTAATGAATCCTACTATTTGCTTAGCATTTTTCTTGGAAAAATTCAAACCTAGTACAACAAATGAATGAAACCCTAAAAGTCAGCACTAACAAAATGCTTTCGTTACTTCACACAATAGCAGCAATATCTTTCTTACCTATTCATAATTTCGTGCACTTAACTATCAATACTTAAGCATGTTTCTTATAGAAACAACAATGTCCCATTGCTGCGAATGGAACTGCTGACATTAAAGCTTATAAGCTGACACTGTTTACTATACGAAATGTAACACAAAAGATTATCTTTAATCTAGACCAGGGCTGGCCAACCTGAGGCCCGCGTACCCCGCTTGATACTTTTTTGAAATAGGGTTATTTAAACAAACATCTTAAAAATTTTATCAAAAATTAAAGATTGTAATGAAAAGTAAAAATGAAAGATACTATTTTTTTTTGCAACGGTGATATTTCATGTTGATTTAACGATCATTCATTCATTATTGTAATAATGGCATGAGAAAGCAAAATGCTTTTAATTCTGTCAGTATACAAGTGGCTCTCAAAAAAACTTTCTGTAATTAAAGTGGCCCGCACTGCAATTCGAGTTGGCCAGGCCTGGCCTAGATTCAGCATGCAACGTCTACTGTAAGTATCTCAACAGATACATCTTTCACTGATTAATCAAATTAGTTGCAACTCTGAAACCACCTTAACTTATTTCATTTAGATCTATGTATCTGTCTGTCTGCCTGTCTGTCTGCCTGTCTGTCTGCCTGTCTGTCTGCCTGTCTGTCTCTCTCCGTGTACACACACACACGCACACACACTCACACACACACATATGTATGTATACAATTGAGGGGATTATTATAATTTAGGCTAGTATCTCATCAACACGTAACGTAGGAACCTGGTTAACGTAGTATTTCGTTCACAGAGGAAACATCGATTAAACGCAAATTGATTATAGAGAGAAGCACTTCACAAATTCAAGCATTATTTCAGTAGGCATAATATATAAGCACATAATAATATGAGCCTGTGAATGAACAATAATGATTTTATCTTATTTTATTTTATTGCATATTCTGCTTCTTTTGCATAACTTCACATGTGATGCGGAATCAAAAGACTTTGCCTCCTGTTTGATCTCCATTCCTATTTCTTTCCTTCTTTATCTTTTTCACCTTGTATTTCTTTAAGGAAATCTTTTGAAATATTTGGAAACATAAAACAATAAAAAACATAAGGAGTCAAATGTTCTTTAACACTTACTTTTGTTGATATCTTCATAATTGGTGCTTCTTTGAGACTGATAAATGTCTGTGATTTTGAAATAAGTTGAGGCATTCCTGTCTTTCGTCACATCGTTAAACAACGAGGATAATGGTTGATACACACCTGAAAGTTTACAGTATAAATTGAGACAAAGCAAACATATCGCAATAGTAAAAAATATCAATTAGTATAAGGATTTTACTACCGAAAACATATTTAAAAACTGTAGTGACGACTGCAAAATGTAATTCAGATTATGGTGAGTCAAATTTCTGGTAGAATTTTCAAATCTACTGGAAGCTGTTTCAGTTCAAATACGTTGTTAATGCAATTTGCAGCTTTCTGTTTGAGTTGAATTTATACATATCATCAAATAAATACATTATACCCTGTGACAAGAAATCCATGTTCTATAAATTGAAATTTCCATTTCATACTCCAAATAACCATTTGATAGAATTTTCTGGAATCTCATATAAGTGAGGCAAATTTTATAATTCGTAGAAATAAATCGAGTGAATAATCTATTTCATATATTTAATGTATTTAATAAATAAATACTTGATAAATGTATTTTTAATTAAAATGTATTTGACATCCCTATAGATGATATATATCAAATTTTTAAATATATATTGTGAAAAAGAATATCTATCTGATGAGTATGTGTTTGATAAATGTCATCTTGAAACGGCATCAATAATTTAATAGTTGTTCCAAATTACTGTTAAAGAAAAACAATATTTAATATTTCACTTTGTTAGAATGCCAGGCAAATGCTCAGCGGTACTTCGTTAGTCCTTACGTTCTGATTTCTAATTCCGCCAAGGTCGACTTTCCTTTCATCCTGTCGGTGTCGATAAGACAAGTACCATTTGAATACTATGGTCGATGTAATCGACTTACCAACTGCATCAAAATTGCTGGCCTTGCGCCAAATACTGGATGCAATATTTCACCTTGTTAAGGCAGCGATCTGGCAGAATCGTTAGCGAGCTACTCATGTATCATACTTCATATAAATACATCGTTGAAAGGCTATTTACTGCGGCATTTCTTCAGAGGTTGCATCTCTTATCGACGATCCGTGTTTGAACCAATCTGACATGTAAAAGTGTAGCTCTCATGGCAAACTATATTAACAAAGCGATTTGACCGCTATGCATCTCACCGCCACTTCCTGTTATCAGCTTCGCATGCACACACACACACACACACACACACACACACACACACACGCGGGCACACACATACGCACACACACGCGCGCGCACACACACGCGCGCGCACACACACACACACATACACACACACACACACACACACGTACACATACTTGTATGTACGCTTGCATGTGTGTATGCAAATATGTATGCGTGTGTATGTATATCTGCATATGTATGTATGCATGTGTGTAGAAAACTATAGATGAATGTTAACAAATATTTGTCCGCTATATTTCTGTTCTCAAGGCGGTGAGCTGGCAGAAACGTTAGCAGGCCGGGGGAATGCTTAGCGGTATTTCGTTTGTGTTTACGTTCTGAGTTCAAATACCGCCGAGGTTGACTTTGCCTTTCATCCTTTCAAGTTCGATAAATTAAGTACCAGTTGTGTACTGGGGTGGATATAATCGACTGGCGCCATCCCCTAAAATGTCGGGCTTTGTGCTTAGAGTAGAAAAGAATATTTCTGTTCTTACACACGCATGCACCCACACTCACTCAAACATACATATATGTATGTAAGTTTGTACACACACACACACACATACACACACACACACACACACATATATAATTGAAGAAAATTATATTGTACGCGGCATATGCATTGCTTGCGCCTAAGTATTTCTAATTTACCTTTAATACATATTTGGGAGACTTACTGACTTAAATCTAAATGCAGATCTCGCAACTGAAGATTCTCGATTCCAGTGTAAGTCAGGTCTCATCAGTCAATAATAGAATTTCGCAGTTTATCTTAGTCAAATTCTTCCTATACTTCTTAACGTTCAGAATAAATACTCCGTAGATGTAGCTTTGGCAATTAGCGGATGTGGAAAATTATATATTCGATATTTTAAGCACCAGTCGTGATAGAAGAGAGAATGAGACCCACTGACTTTTGTCATAAATTGCTACTTTCAATGTCTGAGGTTACTTAAAATCTAAAATTTTAGCATTTAATTCATGAATAATTATATTCTACGGCATAAAGATGATTTGACTGATTAAGAGTAGTTTAATCTGCTGAAAACCAGCTGTCTCCACCATCCGGTTGTCAGAGACGAAATTCACTCTAGAACTTGTCTCACCAAATTTATTTCTGTGGCAGAATTAATCACATCATAAGCATATCTACATTGAAGGATACTAAAAATTAAACTTCGCATCTCTCAGTCGGAATACGATTCTTGGGTTTATCACATACCTACATTTGCTTACATGTGCACTCTTAGAATAGTTTATACATATTCGTACGCGAACATGTTATATTTCAATTAATGTACCCATGTATATCAACACACACGCCTACACGCGCACGCACACACACACACACACACACACACACAAACACACACACACAAACACACACACACAAACACACACACACAGAGCTTGTTTGATGTAAACATTGTATTTAGCTACTTCTCTCCTCCAATCTCTCTCTCTCTCTCTCTCTATCTATCTATCTATCTATCTGTCAATCTATCTATCTAAGGACGGCTGGACATGCCGTGGTTGATGATACGCAGACATGCGCTGAGACAGTGACATTTCCGGCGCTTCAGAGACGACGGTGAACAAGTGTGGTGGCCGTTTGTGAGGCGCGCTTTCTCGCAGCTCGTCTCGAGGCTTGGCGAATGGCAACGCAAGGCCGCCTTGCTCTCAAGCAACTCCAGGACCAAACTTGTGCGACTTCAATTCCACAAAGGGTAGGTGCGACGACGTTCTTGAGCAGAATCTGTGCGTCGAAAAGGAACACCTGATCCACCTATTCAGGACAACTTTCTGGCCGGGACCTATCGACAATCACCAGAGATCCCTGGCCTGGCAGTGCTATCCAGAAATATTGCCCGTTCGGGATAAGCTCTACAGGCACAGTTCGAGACTCATCAGACCGACATGCTCAAGATGCGGTCAGAGCGACGAGACTGTTCTGCACGCATTGTGCAGTGTCCAGCCATTTCGAACCTGTGGGCTTATGCTGAACGGCTGCTGTCACGTGGGACGAATTCGGTTGTCGGCTGAGTCTATCGTGAAAATTGCTCCACCTCTCCTTAACCGGGAAGGCAAGGCAGTCTTCATCGTACTGGTGGCCATAGTGGAAGAATGTGTGTGGTGGACTCGAGTGAAAGGTTTTGAGACAAACACTTTCCTGTCTGGCCAATCGCTCATCAACTTTTTCAAGTACCACTTGAGAAGGAAGGTGAAAATAGAGAGGTAAGTTTTGTGTCGTGAAAGATTCAATGAAAGATGGGTTAATGTAGCAAAGATGGTACGCGCGAATGACGAAACCACTTTGAGCATGATCCTGTAAATCGAAAAAAGAGAAAGCACTTTGCTCTCATGTGTTTTTTCACTACCTGCCAGAGGTTACCGTGGTCTTATGCGTAGGCTTTTCTTTCCACGGATAAACCTAATATGCTTTTTACATTTTTCATATTTTCTGTGATACACGATCCCTTTTGATCGCTTTTTTCTTTTACACGATTTCTTTCTTTTGATCGGAAATTTATTTTCTCCTCCATTTTTATTATTTTCTTCTTTTTCTTTCGAAATGAAAAGCTCTACATTATATTTTATCCACTCTGTGTTCGGCCCTGTGCGGCTACTAAAGAAACTTATCTATCTATCTATCTATCTATCTATCTATCTATCTATCTATCTATCTATCTGTCTGTCTATCTATCTGTCTGTCTGTCTGTCTGTCTGTCTGTCTGTCTGGCTGGCTGGCTGGCTGGCTGTATGTCTGTCTGTCTGCCTGTCCGATGTCTATAAATGTATGTATATATATCGCTATCTATCTATCTATCTATCTATCTATCTATCTATCTATCTATCTATCTATCTATCTATCTATCTATCTACATCCCAAGTAATCAATCTCTCTCTCTCTGTTTCTATCTATCTTTCTATCTATCAGTACACACTCATACCTCTATACGCGAATGTATATAAAGTATATATTGTTGATGTTAGATGAAGCTATTCATCGCTAATCAAACTTTATAGTTGGTGCTTCTGTTTACTGTTCCTTCATGTGAAACATTGTTTTATCTCGTAGTGTTTAAGAATGAAATGTTCCATGACCAACGGTTGATATATCAGCCACTAAATGTAAACAAGGCTATTATACTCTATTTAGAATTAAGGAAGCAGCTGATTCCTAAAAGATGGCACGTTATATAGCTTCCATCTGCTGCATAGAAATTCAAAACGCTTCGCTATTGTTAAATTATAGCAAAGCAAGCGGCTCTGTAATATAAAGGTTGACAATACTCTAATCCTTCTCTCTCTCTCTCTCTCTCTTTCTCTCTCTCTCTCTATCTCTCTCTATTTCTCTCTCTCTCTCCTCATAGACACAACTATGTATATACATATTTATATACATGCATAATATACATACAAACATACATATTTATAAACGTCTGTGTACGCATTGTTATCCGTCTTTAACTTTTTATTTCACTCCTCCCCCTCTCTCTGTATATGTGTGCGTGTATGTGTGTGCGTTTGATTGTGTGCATCATATATATATATATATATATATATATATATATATATATATATGTATGTATATATATATACAAACACACACACACACATATATTAAGTAATATGTATCGTTCTGTGAAATCCAGGTAATTAACTCACGAGCACTCTGGCGTGTATTACATACATACATTCTTATATACATACATACATACATACAAGCATATATATATATATATATATATATATATATATATATATATATATATATTATATATATATATATATATATATATATATATATATATATATATATATATATATATGTATGTATGTATGTATGTATGTATGTATGTAAATGTGTGTGTATGCGCATGCACAACACAAGTACACGGAGTCTTTGTATGCATAAACCTATTTATGCGATGATATATAAAAGCAATATTTCCCACGAATATATAACCATACGCTTCCTTATATAAATATATATATGTACACACACATATATACGTATACATGTGCGTGAGTAAGTGTGTGTGTGTGTCTGTGTAAGAGTGTATGTCAGTATATAGGCAAATATGTATATGTGCATTTCGTTGCCCAATAAATTTTCTTGCTTCATCTATTTTTACACAACTGCTGTGACGTTTATGTGCAATTATGCTTTTACTGCTCATTTCATAACGTAGCATGAAATATTGTAGAAATTCAAATAGAAATATATAGATTGAACGATCACCAAAGCGGAATGAGAATATATGCAATCCGTCTGCAGAAAAATAAACAACAAAGTAATCATCGATAATATAATAGATTGTCGATGTATTAATGACGGTTACTCAAAACTGGAACATACGATCTGCTCTTCCAGTAAATGAAATCTTAGATCATTTTGAAAAAAGGAAAAACTATGTAAATATTCATTTTGTCAACAATGTCAACGTTTTTTCAGGAAAGAAGTGATACAAGTAGCTGCTGGAATCTTTTCATCTCGATAAATAACTTATATCATCAACAGGATGAGATGGAAGTCATAGTTATTCTGTAAAAAAATGTAACCAAAGAAAGCAAGTTTGGATCCAGATGTAGAAAATGCACTCCCAACACACTGCTACACTGTAACCCTTCCACAAAAATATAAAATCCACAAAAGAAGAAAACAATAAGAATGAAAACGAGGAAAATCATCCATCAATTTCCATGTCATGTTACAGAAAGATTTCGCAAAATTGTGAAACACATTAACCCCCAACACGTTAAAATTGTGAGAGAAAGGAAAGTGCAAAAATGAGTATTCTTTCCTTTATGAGTTCCAACCTGAAGGCTGTGGCCATGTTGGTACACCGCCGTTTAACATTACATATACAACTTAAATCTTTAAATGAATAACACCAATACCTACTAGTAAAACATATTTTGTAATTACTTGTCATCAATTTGGAACTAAAATAAATACATATTGTTGCTTAAGTAGATAATAAGCTATTATAATTTATAACTGAGTTCCCCCTTAATTTCCTTAATCAATCAAACCTTACCCGGATTTAATAAGTTTTAGTTATAAGTATTTCATAATAGAACATAAAATGCTATAAGACCATTAATAGCAATATCGAGTAACCTTTGTATACAACAGTGAAAACAAAAGTCCTACATCATCTTTACAGAAAATTCGCAACACACACACACACACACACACACACATACACACACACGCACACACACACACACACACACACACACACACACACACACACACATGTATGTATATATTCCAAAGCACAGACAGTCACCCGACCATTTTGTTCTCCAGAATATCTGAGGGTTAACCTACAATATTACTAATTATATTATCGATTACTTCTTTAGAGAACATACGTTTCTCACTAAATATTTTATTTATGTATTTTTTCTAGATGTTGTGATTTAGAATATTTTATTATAGTCATTTGCAATTTTGCGTAAATGATCGGCCATATTTGTTGAGGAATTTCTAAGTACCAACTTGGCTGAACATAGTTTATTTTCCAGACAATGGATTTGTCATACACTGAAAAATGGACACAAAATATTCATTTATAAAAATGCTTCACTAAAAATAGCCACTGTTCTTGCTTGCGCATTGTTTATATTTATCATATTAAAGAAATGAAAATATCACCATGTTTTGCGCAGGAGTGAATGAATATATCTTATGTTTTTCACTTAGAAATAAAATCCATAATTGTAAGGCACATTTTCTAACGGTTTATTGGGCAACAATTTCTATCTCCTTCGCTAATCATGTGCTTGCAAATATGTTTACTTAGGCATAATCACTCTAGTTTTTTTTTTTTTTCAGACGATTGAATAAACGACAACTCAAACTTACAATACAACAATTGCAAATTTAAAACAATTTCTAAGTCAAGCAAAATGACGGAAAAAAATATCAGTCGATAGGAGCTTTGTTGATATCATCTTCTTCAGTACTGGTTTGTTAATTTATTTTATCGATCCCGAAAGCATGTAAAGCAAATTGACCCCGGTAGGAATTGAAATAAGTAAAGTTCCTGAATAAATACCACGTAGTATTTTTTCGCTGCTGTTGCTTTTATGATAACTAGCCACGCTATTAATTTCTATTTTAAGTACGTCACTAGCTCTTTGGTGGGAGGGTTTCAGTGAATTATGCCGAAACTAGGATCGATTGGTATGTTCTTTCCTCGACTTCAATTGCCCGTGGCATAGTGGTTAAGAGTGCAGGCTACAAACCCCAAGATTCCGAGTTCAATTCCAGGCAGTGACCTGAATAATACTAATACTAACAACAACGACAATAATAATAATAATAATAATAATAATAATAACATCGAAAAATACCTTAGGAATGAGAACCCAGGTTCGAAATTTCCCCAAGACGCCTGATGAAGGCTGGAGGGTATATCAGCCGAAACGTTGTGTTAATAACAAACAAGATGAAGACAAATATTCGTCAAATGTAAAAAATGTACATGATTTCTCATCTCTTAAATATAGAACAGTGGCCAAGATGGCCGTAGCAAGTGACTGA
>NC_142940.1:22930025-22952525 GCF_046866305.1 Octopus bimaculoides
AATCAGTTTGCGATCGTATCAAAAAACTAAAAAAAACTGAAGATGGATTTCAAATTTGGGAAAGGAAAATGTTAACAAATAATTAAAATAAATCAAAAGCTAAAGCTATTCTTAGGAAACAACTCCGGGGAATATCGTGATAGACTGACGCTGGTCGTGTTTGCAATATTCTAGCTTGTTTGTCCATGAACTTGGGTCTTTGTCTTCGCAATGGTGCTTTTAAACACCCCCAGAAAATTTATGTAAACCTCTCTCCAGTGAAAGAGAGAGACTGAGAAGGGGAAAATACGGCGATGAACCTGGCCTTCAGATTTCAATTGCCCTCGTGATCACAGTAACGATTTCCTTTCTCTCCTTTGCTACGGATACCATTTTGTTTCAATGATACATCCGTACAAAAATGTTACCTTACTTAATTGACTGTTACTCGATTCACATTTATTCATCTGCCAGGAATCACAACACAAATATTGCGTCATGTCGATCATCCAATTTTGAATATGATTACATATGAAACGAACGTTTACAGATGCTTGCTTCTCCGGAAACTTCACAATGAGTCAGGCGTAAATTTTCGAGGACAACACTACGTATTATAAAATGATCTTCGTCCACTCACATGGGACAATCATCCAAAGATGGGCTCGGGGATGTTCTCATCTATTTGCAACATTGATATTTTTCGTAATTATTCTCAATAGCCTGTTTTAACGTGAGAAAATTCTCCTTTACTGTTTTTCCCAATTTGGAAGCGAATTTCTCATAAATGGTTGGTGTGCCAAGTACTTCATTGTTTAACATACGCTAGACTATACCTCTTTTAAACCGATGGCTAAGTAGCAGAGAGTGATACGTATATCATTATAGTGAAATACTACGCCACCCACGCAAAGCACTGCTGTAGGGAGCACGCTACACTCGTTGGTTGATACGTTGATTTCGAACTTCAATTTACTTTTCGACAAATCTCACATTCATATGTGTGTGTATGTGTGTCTTTGTATGTGTATGCTCCTGGGTGTCTGTATGTGAACATATATATAAACAAACAGATCAACAGCTGTGTTGATGTACAAAGCAAGTACATCATAATTTAACAAAACTGAGACTGTAGGAGAAAATCAATTGCATAGCATCTGTCAGTAAGCAACATATTTAGCATCTTTAACACCATAGTAACGGACTCTCAAGCTTGATGACATTGCAAGTTTCATTGTATGAACAAACAATCCAGCTGACAAGACTGTAGGGAATCTGTTGATATTTCAAGTAGGTATGTACATAGAGTAATATCTACGTAGGTGTGAATAGATATATCTATGACAGTACAGCTATTGTGAATCTATCCGGGTGAATGCAAGCATTTAGTTGTTTCTATGTCTGTCTGAGCATACATTCATGTATTTATATATATATACATTACATATATATATATACATGCATTATATATATATATATATATATATATATATATATATATATATATATATATATATATATATATACACACACACACACACACACATATATATATATATATATATATATATATATATATATATACGAGTTAGTAGACAAACGAAAAAAAGAGGGCACTCAACACATTTATTCGAAGCTACATGTATCGATCGAAACTATTTGATTCAGTCTCCTTGGTGTGTCTCTGTGCGTGTGCGTGCGCGCGTGAATGTTTGAATCTAAGCATGCACACACACTCGTATTATTATGGATGCATACGCGCAGATACATGGACATATACATGTTCATATATCCATATATACGCCAACATATAACGCTCCTGCCTACTTCCCCTAACCACACGACCGATCTTTTGTCCACCGCGTGGTTGATTTCCTGTTCACCATACAGTATTTTCCAACTAATTGTAGTCGCTGAAATACCCACATCAAACCGCTATAGTGCGTGACCTTTGCCGACAAATCACAGTCTAACGTCCAGTAATTAACATTGACTCTCTTCAATCGAACCCTCATTCAGATCCCAGTGGCCGAAGACTAGCAACCCCATCGAAACTCAGACTACAGAGGAATCTCAATCAAAATGTCTTCATCTCTCTCTCTCTCCCTCTGTGCATATGTATATGTGTGTGTGAGTGTATAATATATATATATATATATATATATATATATATATATATATATATATATATATATATATATATATATATATATATATACATACATACATACATACATACATACATACATACATACATACATACATACAACATATGTACATCCATACATATGCAGATACATACATGCATATATATTTGCAATCTTGTGACAAATTTATATTTTGGGCTGCATCTACCTGTTTAGTATACACGGACGCACACATATATATATATGCACGCACTCATACATACTTGTAATAAATGTTGAAGTGGCTATTTTAAATTCGTGCCTGTTTTCACCTAGGTCATGAATGTTGGTTAATGACCAAAAGAATATGATAACGAATACAAACGGCCAAAATAGAGTTTCTCCGAAGTATCTCTGACGTACCGTTACACAGCAGGCTGTGTTGCACAGAAACCACGGAATCCTTCCAAGCCGAGCCGCTACTTTCCCTCATTGAAGGATCACATTTCCGCAAGTCGGATACGTCAAGCCGATCCAGCCGGTATGAGACATCGGAGTTGATGCAATATGAGATGATTGGATAATACCCATAGTTGCAGTCCTCTTCTTTTGGGAATCCAGCTGGAACGTCTAAGGACGGTTGTTTTTCTGAACGAACTCAATGGATGAAGGGCATGAGGACTCTACCCCAACGACCCTCCAGGCACCATTAAACTTTTAATGATGACCACCTAATTATTGTAACCCTTAAATATTCATTTTAAGACAGTGGAATAAGCGGGGATGATTGAGATACAAGAAAGGGAAATAGCATATATTATTTATCAAGCGGATAACGACTGACCACGGTCGGTGGTCAGCAATTAAGATGGTGAATTCAGAGGTTGTACAGTACTTAGGACGCTAGAAATTAGGTTATACAAACGTGTGTATGTGTGTGTGTGTGTATATATATAGTAAAGGCTGCTTATTCGGAATTTAGAACCGAAAGGTAGAAAATAGATGTCACTAAAGTGACTAAGTTTATTAATCAGCAATATATATATATATATGTATATATATATATATATATATATATATATATATATATATATATATATATATATATATATATATATATATATATATATATATATATGTCTAAATGTCTAAATATGTATGCATGCAGACACCTATGTGTATATGAGGTTGAAGTTCCGTGCACATACACACACACACAAATATATACATATACATGTGTGCGTGAGTATGTGGATATGCGTGTATGTATGAAGACGTACATTACATATATGTTTGTGTGTGAATGTGTACGTATGTTGACGTTATGAACTTTGGAGGATTTTATGTCTATGTTTTGTGAGAATATAGTTCAGTGTATTTTTTAATCTTTTATCTTTTATCTTTTTCTTTTTCTTTTCCTCTACCTATTAGAGTAACATCCCTTTTATTCAACGGCTTTTCATAGCGTCCATTGCCATTAATAATCGACGAGAATGCATCATAGCTCTTCAGCCGACATACGAAACTCAGAGTACTATAATGACAACTTACTGATTGTCCTCAATTATACATATATAAATAATCTGCTATTTACCTAATATTGAGGTCTCATTCTTTTGTTGTCTTTGTTTATTATATATACATACATACAAACACACACACACACACACACACACACACACACACACACACACACACATACACACACACACACACACACACACACACACACACACACATACATACTTTTCCATAATTTACGATTCACGAATAAATGCTCGGAGCTATTAGGTTTGAGGAAATAGCTTATTATTTAGAAAATCATAAGTTTACACATTCTTGTCCATCTGCAACCCTTCTCCATCACTTCCTTTATACTTGCTTAACTACCCGTTTTGTTCCTGTGCTCGTGTGTGTGTGTGTGTGTGTGTGTGTGTGTGTGTGTGTGTGTGTGTGTGTGTGTGTGTTTGTGTGTGTGTGTGTGTGAGTTGCATACATACACATACACATTTCAATCGACTTTAGTGCAACGAAGTTGACAGTTTGAACTTTTTAAACAAAACCTGTAAAGCGGAAATAATATGCTCACTGCGACAAAGATCAAATAGGGTTCATTGTAGAGATTGAAGTGCAATGAGTTTTGGCACCAAATCTTTAGTGTGTTGCTGAATAAAGTGTCAAGTCTCTGCTAACGGGTTGCCATGGAAATCGAAACTGCATCGAAACATCTGTCCAGCGGGATCATTGTTAATCTCAACGACGCTTGCTACACACACACATACTCACACGCCCACACACAACCACCCACACATGCACCCCCACACCATCACAAATCACTATTTCAAAATAAAAGAAATATATCCTTACACACTGGTACTATCTCAACCCTTATTAATGGTGTTATTTCTTTCAGTTTGTTGTTATACGTATTACAGTACATAAATATTTATATTTACGCTTTTTCTAAGTATAAAATTTTATTTGCATTGATCGATGGGTTTGGTTCTCTATGTTTCACTTATCAAGACCAATCAGAAGGAAAGTATGTCTGTTGTGGAGCCCGTGACGTCTTTGAAGATTAGTTTTTTCGCTTCAGCAGGAGAAATTGAATGTTCAATTAACTCTTATATATTGTAATGCACTCGCCAGCAGCAACAGTCCAACCAGACCAAAAGCTGGTCGCTTGAGAGGTGCGAAGGTGTCCTCCGTCATCAACAAATGGTGGGTGCCGTGACGAGCTGTCACAGCTTATGCACCCCATACTACTACTACTACTACTACTACTACTACTACTACTACTACTACTACTACTACTACAAAGATGAATGGTGATGGTGGTGGTGCTACCGCTACTACTACTACTACTACTACTACTACTACTACTACTACTACTACTACTACTACTACCACTACTACTACTACTGCTGCTGCTGCAAGCTATATTTATCTGTCATTTTGTCTGTGAATTGCAAATGAACACTGCTAAGGTTTCCCACTATGAAAATTTCACATACTGTGAAAAATGTCACTTTTTAGCAATTTAGTGAACTAAATCCATGCTTGAAATCCATGTTTCACACATAGCACTCACACCGCTAAGAAAGCGCGCGTGCAAACACCCACCTGACTACACATAAACGCATAATATAATGTATGAATTTAGAGTATCGTATGGTTATCACAGTAACCTCCTCCTACGGACACGGCTATCTGTCCACGTAATAATGAATTACAAACTAATGCCCTGGAAAGTGTCCGTGTAATCGAAATTTCAGAAGATCCGAGCGATAAATTATTCAGTGAGGAGTATTTAATTCGTGAATATACAATTATTTGTAATATACTGAGCACATATTTAATATAAACATCTATGTAAAATTTCTGCATACTGAAATTCATTTCAGCGCCACATCAAGAAGATTACGAAATGTCTGTAATCATATGGAAGTCATATCGTTAAAAACGTAGTTTTCAACTCTCACAGCCCCTGATATTTTGCTGTATATACATATACATACATACATACATACATATACACACACACACACACACATACACACACACACACATATATATATTTATTCTTTAAGTTTACGGGAATTGTTTTTGAGTATGCATATAAAAGCTCCTATTTTATTACGTGGGGTACAGCCTAATGATAGAAACTTTCAGTAGCAGTTTTATGGTGAAGTTACCTCTTCGAGTTATTCCGATTCATAACTGCCGTTTTCCAAGTTTTATGGCACATACATTCCCCACCTGGAGGAGATTTCTGTCCGTCGCAGGATTACTCATTTTTGCCAGCTGATTGAACGTAAAATGAAATGTTTTGCTCAGGAGCATAACGCATCACCCGATCCAGGGATTGAAACCACAATCTTATGATCATAAGTCCAATGCCCTAACTACTAAGCTACGCGCCCCACATAGCAGCTTTATGGGGTTGTACCGAACTGTGCCCATATAATGTAGCATATATGTGTGTGTGCATGTGTGTGTGTGTGTGTGTGTGTGTGTGTTTGTATGCGTCTGTGTCTGTGGCAAGAAGCTTGCTTCCCAACCACATGGTTCCGAGTTCAATCCCACCGCATAACACCTTGGGTAAGTGTCTTCTACTAAAGCCTCAGGCCGACCAAAGCCTTGTGAGTAGATTTGGTAAAGAGAAACTGAAAGAAACCAGTCGTACATTTGTATATGTATGTATATATATATATATATATATATATATATATATATATATATATACATATATATATATATATATATATATATATATATATATATATATATATATATATATATATATATATATATATATATATGTTTTGTATATGTATATGTCTTTGCGACTGCATTTGTCCCCCACGACCACTTAACAACCGGTGTTAATGTTTTTTACGTCCCTGTAACGTGGCGGTTTGACAAAGGAAACGATAGAATAATTACTAGGCTAAAAAAATTTCCTGGAGTCGATCTTTTAGACTAAAGGCGATGCTTTAGCATGACGGCAGTCGGATGACTGAAACAAGTACGAATAAAACATAAAAGATATATACAGAATATATGAATATTTGCAAATAATCCATTAATCTGAATATATTCATGCATATTTGCAGCTAAGCATACACATGACTTTCATTTTGTAGTTCCTCTCTGTTGGAAAGAGGAATCGTAGTATTTCTAGGATTAGTTATTTCCCTTTGTGTTCTGACTTCTGTTTCAAATGCGCTTTTCATTTCCCTCTTCTTGGTAAAAGAGATGTTCTCGACTATGATCTCATACTTTCAAAGTATGTAATCAAATACTTTCCGTTCATGTTCATCTTGCTTTTCTTATATCTAAATCTAGATTCTCTAATGTACCTTTATTTTTTTAAGGTAGTAGGCTATAAAATGAGTATGGAATTGGATGCTAAGTAACAGTATGTTCGAGTAAGGTTAACGTGCTGATTTTAACTTTTAAGAGAATGAGTTTGGAAGACTAAAAAAATATGATACTGAGCAAGAGTATAGTAAGCTTACTACTACCTATAATGTTATGCTTTCGTTGTAACATTATTGGCAATAGTGGTGTTCTGCCGATCGCAATTACAAATATCGACAAAAGTCTGTTCAATTCTGTGAAGGCTCTGACGTTTTAGCTATCGACAATAAGAAAAGGATACAAATAAATACCATAATTTCTCTCAATAATATTCAGCACCAAATGATGAATCGATGAAGGAGACGGGTTAAATTTCTTGTGAATTAATCATAATTTTCCACACATGTAATTGGTTCGAAAATTCCTAATTATTGGAATCCGAAGGTGAAATATATTTAAAGGTTTGATCACATATAATAGTTTTGGGCGAATAATCAATTTCGTAACCCAAGCATATAACTGCAGTTGTCGCCAGTGGGTAGATAAAATAGGAAACATCTTAAAATAACGAATTAGTTATATGAGAAATGCGAGCAAGAATTCGTAACATATGTAGTGCAGCTGTTTAACCTCAATATTGATTTCCAGCATTAATGCAGTCATATAATTTTTGGAGAGAGGGTTTGTTCAATTAACTATACTCTGTTACTTGACTGATATTCTATATTATCGACTCTATGAAGTAAGAGTAGCATAGCTGATATCACCATGATCTGAATTCAGAGCAGAATGTGGATTAAGTAAATACCTTAAAACATTTTGTCTGACACTACGGTTACTGCCAATAACAACTCCAAATTCTTATATGGCTTCTTATTTTGAGACACGCAACTTTCACATACACACAGTATAGAAATACTGAAGGCGCAAGTCAGTTTACGAATATCCGTGATGGAGTTTGTACAGCTTTAGAGAACTAGTGATACAGTTACTTTCACTAATATTTTTGAATTCTAAGTATGTTGCATGTGTAATAGAAAACTGGTTCAATTTCTGCTGTTGTTGCTGCTACTACTACTACTACTACTACTGCTGCTGCTGCTGCTGCTGCTGCCATTCCCCTGACTTAATATATGTCAGACTTTCTTGCATTTATTTCCATTTATACATTTCCAGTCTTTAACTGGTAAAGGTCTGTCTGGAAATAAGAAGTGAAGCGGACATGTTTTAACTCTTCAGTAAATTATCAAACCACCTTTTGTTTCTTTTAAAAACTTTGATGTTTTTTCACAATGCAACAAATCAATATATTTACAGAGTATATGAAATGGTAAATACTAAACGAGCAGACTTAAAGACTAAAAAACTTAGTCAATGTTTGCTTATCCTGCTCTTCATAGTTCTGCATTAAAATATCAATGGATCAAAGTTAATGAAATAAATAAATACGTAAATAAATACATAAATAATGATAATAATAATAAGAAGAAGAACAACAATAAAGTCGATCTCATAAATCACTCACTATCGCTACAAATATTGGCCAATTTTGACTATGATTCTCTAAGTAGGAAACGTTGGAACGATTTTACTATTTTACTCAAAATTACGTTATTGGTGCAATCATTTCTAAAGGTATTTGTATTCTGAACTTAAAAAGAGAAGAGTCTAAATATATACAATATTAATGTAACAGTGCATAGCGATTGTAGCCATTCTCTCATTCCATAGTGTCACCATGCTCATATCTTATATGCACGCATGCGCTGGCACGCACCCATAAGTAGGTCAAAATATCTGTGATGTGTAACTTTGGTACAGTGACATACATTTAGTGTGGAAGAGTATGTTACTAATTCAACAGCAGTATTGCATGTGACATTATTTTACAATATACTTTCTTTCACTTCATACAGCACCGATCTATTGCTGATGACACAGCGCTTCACTGCTTCATACCATTAACAATTAGCACACAAGCATCTTTTGAACACAATTTAGACTAGTTGCATTAAACTTGAATTCTTCGTTGGATACACAGTTCCAAAACATTCATCAGGAAGGACATGTCAATCTTGTAACATTCAACGATTTACAGAGAGACTCACTTCTCACACCAAAGTAAGCAGTCTAGTATTTCAATCTCTCTATCGACGACACACTACTAAAATCCTCCATGTTGTTATAAATATCATGGCCAGGTGGTTTACCTGGGCGATCATAAGTTCATAAAGAGCAAAGACGGAATCTCAAAGACCAGCTTAATCTTCAGTGTCAGAAAATAGTTCAGTTCCATAAATCGAGTGAGATACTCATTCGATAATTATTCCAGAATTTGAACGATGCTATTCCTATATACAAATGTATAGAACATACTCGAAAGAAAGCCATTCAATTGATTAGCAAACATATACTCATCAACGCATCAAGCTCGATGTAGCACGAGTCATTATCTGCACTGCACTCTTCCTACCGACTCAAAAAAAGACTTCTCTCCTCAGAAGTAACTTATTGCGTACAATCACCGCTACGTAAACCTACCTCTCTTTCTTTCGTTACAGATGTTGTGCGTTTCTCCAGTTTTGCTCTAACCAGTTTTCCAAATCCTACATTCGAGGAATGTCAGCTCACAACAATTTCTTTTCAGGCAATGTTTTCCCATGTAGTGATTGACTTACAGTTATTCAAAATGAGTGTTGCCACCAGCACGCTCAACGATTTTTGGAAGCAATCGAAGGTTCTAGGCGTATAAAAGTTAATCATTATTAATTGTTACTGCTTTTCAGACCGATAACAATTAAATTGAATTTTAATTGGCTCAGGAATAATTATCTTTATTTGATCGATCTTCAAGAAATTTAAGTTGAATACAAGGAAACGAACGATAAATGTGTTTAACTTGTGTGGTCACTCGTCTGATGTTATCTGAGTATAAAAAGTAGTGTCGTCTTGTTTGCTAAACGCATTGGGCATCTAATTTAGAGGAGAAACAATGAGAAATATGAAGTTCATGTTTCATTAAGAAATTATCTACGTAGAGAATGAAATAAATGGAATTTAATTTGGGCTTGAAATTGTATCTGCTTTGCTGCTTGTCAAGAGTACACCGTTGAGTCATGTGCTACAATCCACATCTCCTTATTGACATCTTACCCAAAGTGACAATATGCAATTATACGGATATCAAATGGAGAACAATCAGTTACATTGCGTAAATTAATTAAAAAATATGTCGTTGCATTGCATAGAAACATTCTCAGGTTATCGAAATGGAGCCGTAATTTTATACGTTAGGAAGTCATGATCATAGGACAATTTCTCCACAGAATCTAAATAATATTCTCAAACATTTATATTAAATTTCAGACACTTCTTTGTTTCTTTCTATTTAGTTTACTTTCAGAAACAAAATACAACATTTAAACATTTTATACTCTAGAAAGTGATATACTGGAATCTGTTTGAAATCCTAGATATTAGATTTTGTTTCATATAGATTCTCTATACATTTAAAGAAATGTATCACTCCAAACAAATTACTTCTATTTTCTTAGTGAAAACAGTAACAATGGTGGAATATTCACGCCTCATAGGAGATCAGAATCTCGGAAATCAATTAATGCTATGGCTTTCCTTCTCTTATCACAGCGCCAAATTGTCTGAATTCTATGTTTAATGTTATCTAGTTTAAAACGGCTGCTGCCTTCAGGAAGATAATCACGTGTCCTTTTTAAATAACAAACTAACTTCTACTTATATTTCGCCTTTTTAATCAGAGAGTGGCAAAACAGTCAGGGTCTCTCATTCTAATTTTGAAGTGTCAAAACTGCCGAAAGGCCAAGCTATCATCATTAATTTATCAAAACTTATCCTATCCCAGATATAATATCATATCTCTAAATAATACACCGAACTCTTTTCGTTACATGTGTTTCGTGGAATGAAGTGCTCACCCAATACGCAGGCCTGTGAATAATAATAGTAATAAAAAAATATTAATAATAGTAATTTTATTTATCTACCTATTTTCAGTTTCTTTCATTCTAATTGTATGGTGCTTTATATTTGCAATCTTCCATCCTACACAAGCCTGACCTTCTTCCAATAATAGCGGTTCTGTAGCATTTTTTACATACCATGTTATGCTGTTTTCTTCTGCTCTAATGATGTGTTCGTATCCAATCAGAACTCTTCCACCTCTTTTCCTTAGTACATACAGTCTCTCGCAGTCTGTCTGTGTCACTTTTTGGGTGGAGTATCCCATATCTAGTCAGCAACTTCCTTGTCTTCCTGTCTAAGCCGTTTAGTTTGTCTTCTGTCCATGCAATTACCCCTGCTCCTTATCTAATGAGTGAAAGGTGTTGATTACTTCAATCTTATTCCGTCCGTTTAATTTCGACTTAAGTATCAGTCTCAGTCTGCGCAAGTACTCCACCTTAATTTTTCCGCCATTCTTTTTTGCATCAATTTAACCTTTTCCAACCATTTCCCCAAGTACTTATATTTCGTCTCTTCTACGTGCTTCATAACCTCTCCCGACGGTATCGCTAACCCGTCCAAACATTTAAGTTTGCCTCTCTTCAAGACCAACACACCATACTTTTTCAGTCCGAGCTTCATTCAGATATCAGCACTGAAAGTATACACCGTATCAACGAGAAAACAAAACAAGCAAAGGAATATCTAAATGAATTCCAAATACAGCAAATCCCAGAATTAGACGTACTGGAAACAAGCACAGAAAAAGCGAAGCGTATGGAAACCCGTGCTAAAACTTCTGCCTGAGATATTTTTGTTGATAAATGGCGAGAAAAACCTTTCAATGGCAAATACCCAAATAGAGCTAATAGTGCCTATGTTGACAAAGCCCTTACCCATCAATGGTTAGTGTCTTTTGACTTAAAATAAGAAACAGAAGCGTTCCTCATAGCAGCCCACAATCAATGCCTACCTACAAGGAACTACCAGGCCAACATATTAACGGACGGCAGTAGCCCAACATGTAGTTGGTGCATTAGGTATGATAGAAAAAAAACATATTCAGGCAAATACATAAACAAAACACCAGTAATTACAAATGCATATGGCATACAAAAAATAGCACCGCTATGCAGCGCGCACATCCTATTTAAAGCACTTTCAATACAATGAAAATAAGAGCACCACATTAAACCACAGCACATACCCAAGTGACACAAACCTCCGGCGCAATTAGTGTAGTGAAAGTACTTGATAAAAATAAGATTACTGAGGAACAACAACAACATCAACAACAATAACAACAACAACAACAACAACAATAATAATAATAATAATAATAATAATAATAATAATAATAATAATAATAATATCCTACGTAAAATACTGTCTATGTGATCTCAAATTTTAAAGCAAACATAATTTTCTTATGGTTTCTTAAACATTCACTTGAACAAAACTGTACAAATCCAAATATATGGTACCCTAGGCATAACACCTACATGAACTTCTAACTTGTTGTCTCTTGAGGTCTCTGGGTGAGACTTGGATCCAACTTGTACAAATGCAAAACAAAAGTCAAACATAAAATAATAATAATAATAATATATAAAAGAAAAACACGTGTCACAAGTGATGTCGAACCGAACAAAGAGAAAGCGAATTCCCACAAACGAATAAAAAACGGCAGCGAATTAGTCACTCAGTTTAAAACATCACTAAACAGTTGTGCCTCGGAAATAGTTACAAAAAAAAAATGTTTTTTAATTAAAAATAGAGGCGATTTTCGATCTATATATCTATATATCTATTAAAAGAACAAAGAAATGGTGTCATGTCAAAAAGTCAACAATCAGACCCGTTTCCTATTGACACCGTCAATTCTTCAATGACAAACCTAAACTAGTAGGGCTGCTAACAACTGGTAAATAGTTCAACAATGACATCGGGATTGATTTTGGCCATGAGAGGTGTGTTAAAGCAACTTTTGTAAGAGGAAAGTCAGGTAAACGGCTTTCATTAAATTAGATGCCGATGTTATCATCAAGTAACATGACTCAGAGGGAAGTTATAAATACCTAGGGATAGACGAAGGAGATGGTATGCAACATGCTACTATGAAGGAAAGCACAAAATGGAGTATTATAGGAGAGTAAGACTGATACTAAAAGCTGAACTCAATTCTAAAAATTGCATCGAAGCCATTAAGGCCCTGGCACTTCCAGTTGTCCAATACAGTTTTAACATCATTAACTGGAATCTTACAAAGCTCCAACGCCTGGACAGGGAGACAAGAAAACTCGAGGAATGATGCACGTAGAACTATGCCGTAAGACCTCCAAAATAGCAATGAACAGGTATATATCTAGTAGAGAGGACTGGATGCTGTGGCTTGTGAGTAAACACGAGGGCAATAAAAGATCACATTCTATTGTAAAGGAAGCTTGCAAATTTGCAAGGGAATTTGGCATTACCCTGAATCAGATGAACCTGAAACCACTGCCATAAAACAAACAAAAAGGATCAAGCAGACTGTCAAAAAGAACGGGCAGAAATAGATTAAGAAGCATTGGGGCCAGAAACCTCTGCATGGACGGTATATACTTCGAAGCAGAAATGCTGGAGTACACCCAGGAACATTGTGTCGAAAAACAAAACGATAGAATAATTATGGCTGGAAGGACACTGAAGAGAGGCGAACCCAATCAGAACTAACTTGGACAGCAACGAAAACAATAATAATTCGAATTTTTGTCGTTTATATCGTTGTCCAGGGATACATGGTATTATTGACTCGGTAAGGTCGGCGTTGTAACAGCATACTTACTGTGTTCTGAGTTTAACTCTCTCCAGGTCCTATTTTGAGCTTTATTCAGACGTTTTTGAGAAAATTATTACTATGGGTATATAATATATAAAGATACATGAAGTCAGACGTCACTCGCGGACGAATATTAATAGGAAATACATTCCATGCTTTCGTTAATTGGTTTTGGTTTCTTTATGCTGGAGAGCAGACACTGACGCACACCCGACGGAGAGAGAGAGGGATAGATAGATAGAGAGAGAGGGGGAGAGATAGATAGAGAGGGAGAGAGAAGGAGAAAGAATGAGTAGAGAGAGAGAGAAGAGAGAGAGAGAGAGAGAAAGAGTGAGAGAGAGAGAGAGAGAGAGAGAGAGAGAGAGAGAGAGAGAGGGAGAGAGAGAACGCGCTCCGACAGCATTCGGATGGTACTCAATTTTACACGAGTTGACTGAGGTAACATGCAACAAAGTGTCTTTGTCAAAGACGCTACTCGCCGTTCGGTTCCGTAACTGAACGCTCGACTTTAATATCGTGAGCAAACCGTCATCTAGGCTACACACACACGCACAAACAGAACTAATAAAAACATTAATATTAATAAAGAAGTGTTTTCAAAATACTACGAAACAGTTATTACTTAACACGAGTAAGAATTGCAATAGAAACGTTTATCTTCCTTCATCAATGCTGTCCATACATTCTAAATTCCAAAGTATACTAGTCGTGATATTTTACCGAAACAATGACTTTTAATGCGAATAGTATGTTCTAAAAATGTGGCGCTAAAAATGTTAAAACGCACTGTTTACGAACTAAAATATCACCTATTTGTTTTATTATATTTTCTCCCGGATACATTTTTTACGTTTTCTTTCTGATAGAGGCAATGTTCAGATCATATATATGCATGTATGTATGTATGTATGTATGTATGTATGTATGTATGTATGTATATATATATATATATATATATATATATATATATATATATATATATATATATATATATATATATATATATATATATATATGCATATATATACATGGATACATATATACATATATGCATATGTGAATACACATATATGTATGCATACATGTATATAATATACATAGATGTGCATGTATATTTGTATATACACATAGATACATAAACGCACAAATTGATACAGTTTAGAAAGTGACCTAGAGTCAATAAACATCAAAGCAACATCCTCATATTCTGTGAAGCAATTAACCAATTTTCCGAAGATTCAATTTCTATTGACTGCGAGGAAATAATATCTAAGAATAAACAACAAAACATTTTTTTTAGATATTCCGCTATTGCATTAATATATAGATTATATTTTTAACCAATTGTTGGTGATCTCTATAATATGTTAGGTCACTTTATTTTTTACTCTCATCATTGGATAAACATTTCCTCCCAGACTCTAGCAAGTTTTGGTAAAGGTCTAGAGCAAGAAAGCCATGTAACTGACAATACAGATGAGACATGTTTGCAGAAATTTATATTTTGTCAATAATAATAGATAATGATACAAAGTTCTATGTATATATTATTAAGAAGGCGATATCATCCAGTCGGCTGATTAATTGGGTCAGGAGTTTATTCAGAACAAGAAAACGGGAAGTAATATTGTTCCTGTGGAATACATTTGTGTCCACGTTCTTGGAGCATTGTTCGAAATTAGAGCTGCAAAAATATCTAATTACCACCATAACTCAGTGATGTAACGCTGAAAGAAGTGATGCTCGAAATCTGAGGAGAAGTTATGAAAGATATAAAGTAATAAAGGTTTTGGAGACATTATATGTTCTACCAACAAAATCTGGCACTAAAATTTATAGCAATGATGGAATGTGCCAACAATGCTTAGTAGCAAAGGTTCTGATATCTCCATTTAGAGTTATCAGGATCTTAGGTTTCGAAGGCCCAAGTCTTCAATACCCAGTCTAAATCTTAAAAAATGTAGATGAAGTGAATGGAGTTGTATCTAAGAAAATTTGTCATCTTTCTACCAGAGATACAAAATGAGCCTACTTTAGAATGAGAGTAAAAAATAAAGTGACCTAACATATTATAGAGATCACCAACAATTGGTTAAAAATATAATCTATATATTAATGCAATAGCGGAATATCTAAAAAAAAAAAAACATCCATTCAATAAAGTGAACAATACAAGTAGAAATATAGAAATAAAAAGCAACATTTGTAAACGGCATGACAGTAGGGAAAAAGCCGATAAACAAAAACTAGTAAGAGAATAAAATGTTAGAAATTGAAGTTATAACATCACAACTTCAATGAAGTACCATGTAGAATGTTGTAGTGGTTATTGTTATTATTAAGGTGGTAACCTGGCAGAGTTGTTAGCGATATTTCGTCGTTCAGAGTTCAAATTCTGCCAATGTCGACGTTGGCATGTATATGAAAACCAGAAAATAATCAATATCACTGATATCTGGAAAGATCATTTCTTACAGCTATTGCTAAAACCCACACGCATTGCAATAATATAACTAACGAAAAACAAAATTTCTTCGGACGCAAGCCTAGCAGTTTCGACGTTTTGAATTATTTGAAAAATACCTTAGAAAACATTAATATTTGTGAAATTGTGTTGATATATAATCATGATTGAAATGATGTGCGCGGACTATTGACACAGCTATAAGAAAGAAACTTATGAATTTTCAGTAATATTGTTTTATTTTGTGTCTATAAGATGAATGCATAAAGCAGTAAAATAGGGCTTAATTAAACTCAGGTTAACTCAACTTTAAGCACTCTGTAGAAAATGGACCCAGAAAACCCAGAAAATTCCAATTATGGTAAGCTAAATATCATGTTGTTCATTTCCTGCATAAATCCGAGGTTAGACACAAATTAAATTCGGCGTATTAATCAAAACATAGTATTGTATAAAATAACAAGGCCGCTATAAGCTCTGTCTTTCTTGCGGTGTGGGTGGGGGAGATGCAGTTGGTCCATCAAATAAAAGATCTACTATATATATATTGGGTTGGCAACTAAGTTCCCGCGGTTTTTTTTAAAATTTTGGCATTTATTGCGTTTTTAAATTTTGGAATCTATTTTTTTCTAGTTCATTTTAGTTAATTTTTGTTCATTTTCAGATCATTAAAATTAAGAAAAGTCAAGAAAATTAACTATTCTACCTCCATATCTCTCTATTCAATGTCATACTCCTCTCTTTACAATGGCATCCCCTCCATTGCCAACCCAATGTCTCTATGGACGTCTGTGCATGTGTGTGTGAGAGAGAATTTGTTTTATTGTTTGAAAATGCATCTGTAGTCATTTATAAATTTAGTAATGGATTTATTCAAATACCAAACTGGTTTCGACAATGTTTTGGTTATGAATGGTACAAATAAATAGCTAAAGGGTTTAAGAGAATTTAAAGTTACAAAGTAAAAATCGGGAAAGAGTATATTTAAACGATCAGATGTTCAAATGTTCACAGTAATGACAATGAGTTTCACATGGATAGATTGTAATATCAATGTAAATGTTCGGTGGAGATCATAGCAAATGTACATTATTGAAAGTTCAATCATGTTGAATTTATGTATACAAACATATATATATATAGAGAGAGAAAGAGAGAGGAAGAGAGAGAGTTAAAAAGAGAGAGAAAGAGTGAGAAAGAGTGAGAGAGAAATAGGGAAAGAGAAAGAGTTAGAGAGATTCGGTGGAGTGAACAAGCAAGCGTTTGGTATCAGTTTAGGGTATGATATTTGTATACCAAAATATAATTGTAGTACTGTTGCAATAGAGTGGTTGAAACAAAACTGAATGCATCATAGAAATAAGGGAGTATGTAAGTGTGCGGTTAGTCACTTACAGCTGTTTCTAGAATAGATGTACGTATGCTACAAATAGTGAATTTTTTAACAGACATATATACATATATACTCATAAATGTGTATGTATATAAAGACGCCTTTATATATATATATATATATATATATATATATATATATATATATATATGTGTGTGTGTGTGTGTGTGTGTGTGTGTGTGTATTTATGTTAGGTATGTATAGATGGAGAGATATAATATGTATACACATGCACACACATACACCCATATATATATATATATATATATATATATATATATATATATATATATATATATATATATATATATATATATATATATATATATGTATGTACGAGTGTATATGTACACAGATATCTTCAGACACACACTGGGCTATATAGCGGTGTGCTCGTGCGCGCGCATGTCTGTGTCTCTGTGTCTGTGCATGTGTGTCTGTGTTTGTGTTTTTTCACAAATATTGACGTTTTGTTTTTTCGTTACATCTTGTAATTCACAGACAGCGTTTGGATATTTTTAGAAGTTGTGGACATCGTTGGATTGAATGGTATCGTTTGGTGTCGAAACCTTATTGATTTTTAGTAGTGTATCTGTTGATGTTAAATTCATGTCGATTTAGATAAAATTGTCGCTATTGTTTTTTTATAGTTCCCCTTTTTGTTTTATGTTTTCTTTTATTTATGTTCTTTAGCATATCGATGTTATTCCAATTTGTTCGCCTCGTTGTATAGGGACATCTCATCGTCTGGTGTAGGGCAAAATTGCGTTTAATTTTTTGTATCTATTATGGCTTAATACTTTATCCATATTTGTAACGGTGTTAAGGCGGCGAACTTGCAAAATCGGTAGCACGTCGGCCAAAATATCGGCATTGCATCCGTCCTTACGTTCTGTGTTCAAATTTCTCCTAGGTTGAATTTGCCTCTCATCCTTTCGAGGTCAATAAATAAAGAACCAGTTGAAAATAATTTCATGAGTGAAAGTGTGTTTTAAAAGTGTGTATATTTACACACACACACACACACATACACACACACACACATATATATGCAAACAACTTCTATATATATACAAATGTATATATATATATATATATCTTTTACTTGTCTCAGTCATTTGACTGTGGCCATGCTGGAGACCGCCTTTAGTCGAGCAAATCGACCACAGAACTTATTCTTTGTAAGCCTAGTACTTATTCTGTCGCTACTGTCGAACCACTAAGTTACGGGAACGTAAACACACCAGCATCGGTTGTCAAGCGATGTTGTGGGGACAAACACAGACACAGAAACACACACACAGGTACCACGCAGTGGGACTGAACCCGGAACCATGTGGTTGGTAAGCAAACTACTTACCACACAGCCACTCCTGTGCCTGTATGTATGTATATGTATATATATATATATATATATATATACATACATAGAGAGGAAGAAAGAGAGAGACAGAAATGTTTTACATAGATAACCAGCTGTGACTCTTCGATTTATTTAATTTTTAACAATGTGCATGTATCTATGTAGACATAAATTCATAGACAGTGAAATATGTACGTACGTAGTTGCGTATGTATGTGTATGTATGTTTGTGTATATACTGTTACAAGCTGTCTATTTACAATAAGGCGAACAAATGCAAATAAGCAACAACAAATATCATGGAAAATATTTTAAAAATTTAGAACAATATACCTCAGTAAAATGTAATAACGCGTGGCCAAAAATTTCTCTACCTAACCAATTCCTCCCTTATTAAGGGAAAAATACGTCTCTTGGAAAGAAATACATAACAAATTTGTTTCTGTCTGTCCAAATACATAAGCAAGCATTGCAAAAATGGGAGATATACCAGCATTAAGAAATACTACACAATTAAGCAAACAATATGCAAAAATAAAAGGCGCTTTGAACATGCACTAAGAAATATCTCAGAGAAATTCAGGTGATCATAATCTGGGATATAAAAATTCATACACAAGGAAATCAAAGCTATGCGAATATTGTTTTCAGTGTCCCACAGGAAAGAAAACGTATCGGATCGTATAGACGATTCTGCATCTTTAAAAACATTAAGGCTCAGTAAAAATACAAACAATCACATTAATAAAAAGTACTGTGCGAAGAATTACATGAGACGAGTATATAACCTAAACTCAGAACATTATAATGATAATTCTAGTTGGATCCGTTAATATTAAATACTCACACATAGACACATACATCATACACACATATGCATTAATATACATGCATATGTATATATATTTATATCTATATAAATGCATTAATATATATATGTATATATATATGTGTGTATATATATATATATATATATATATATATATATATATATATATATATATATATATATATATATATATATATATAGGCGCAGGAGTGGCTATGTGGTAAGTAGCTTGCTTACATGGTTCTGTGTTCAGTCCTACTGCGTAGCACCTTTGGTAAGTGTCTCCTGCTATAGCCACGGGTCGATCAGAGCCTTGTGAGTGGATTTGGTAGAGAGAAACTGAAAGAAGTCTGTGGTATATATATATATATATATATATATATATATATATATATATATATATATATATATATATATATATATATATATATATATATATATGCATACACACTCACGTATGTATGTACATATATTTTGAGAGGTCAAATGTTTATGTTTTTGTGTATATATGTAAATGTAATGCAGACACAAACTTATTCAAGATTTATGACACGAACCTGTATGGAATTGGCATATAAAAACAAATCGGTTAAACTTTATTCACAAGTGGGATATGAAAAAGCATCATCACTAACAGGAACAATGCTATTTAATAATAGTAATAAATCTCATCAGCAAATGTGGTGGTGTTGGAAAACAACCGAAAAGTATATAGATGATTTGTTGTATCCCAAATTTGGATTTTTTCCAAGAAAGACAATAGTTTATATTTCAATCGATTCTTAGGGAACATCAAAACACATAGCTACAAATATTCTGGTGATGTTCAATAGTTAGGTCTAGAAATTGTGTCTAATATTGTCTCATTTCTTTGCCAATTCACTACAACTTTCAATAGTACATGTAGCACTAAACTCCATTCATGTATACAAGGAAGTAAATGTGTCATTGAAATTTACACTGCATTAATGAATGTGAGAATTAATATATTTATAGAGGCAACGATTTGGTTTAAACGTTGTGGTAAAGTTTTCCAACGTACATTTATGATACCTTTCTAATTCAAATATTGGTTACACCCCTTTATTTTATTTCTCTGTAAACAGTTTCAGTGGAGATATGCCTAGTGTAAATATCTCCAGTTCTTTCAATTGATTTCAATAATTGTTGTTATTTCAGAAAAAAAAATCAATTGGTTAATACTATTAACAAAATATGTTCCTTTCCCCTGTTGCTATAAATCGTCTCTTAGTTTCTATATATTCATACATTTCTTTAGTCTGACTTACGATATTGTTGGCACACTTTTCTTAAACAAAGAACATACACACAAACACGCACACACGCACACATTTATTGAGTCCTTTAGTCACTCATTGTTCATTTTTGCATATAAAATCATATATATATATGTAGGCATCCATAAACGGAAGCGAGTAATTATGATAGGCTGAGAAATACAGATATAAGCCATAAAAATAGATAAATATAATAACAAACAATAGAGGGGAACAAATTGAAATTGTTAGTCCAAAAGAATATTGGTGAAATCGAAAATTAAGAAAAACATGGTCTAACCAATTTAAAACTCATTCGAATTCGAATCGATTTTGCACATTGCGGTTTATTCACAGAAATCAGAACAACGCTTAAAAAACTTGCCTGGGCGTCGAAGGAAGAAACCCTTAAGCCAAATTGATTGAATCTGACGTCCCCGAAGAAGGGAGTTATACAGCCTAATTGCATTGATACAATTGATTGAGCTGACCTGAGACTATGATTAAAGAAAGACATATGCGTTTGGTGTCGTGTAGTGTGTTTAAACCTAAAACGGCACGAAGACGATGTGAATTATTTTAGCACATGGTTATGACCTTTAATTTTGAACAAATATATATAGAAACATACTCCGTTGAAGAATTCAGGCCATCTCTAGAGATAATACGGTAGTAGTGGTAGTAGTAGTAGTAGTAGTAGTAGTAGTAGTAGTAGTAGTAGTAGCGGTGGTGGGGTCATTGTTGTTGTTGGTGGTGGTAATAGTGGTAGTGGTGGTTGTGATGGTAGTAGTAGTAGTGGCAGTAGTGGTGGTGGTGGTAGTAGTAGTGAAACAAGAACATCAGCAATAATCATAGTAATAATTATGATGATGATGATGATGATGAATGTTATGATGATATAAAATATTATTATAATTATTGAGTGAGAGAGCAGTGCATGCCATCAAAGTGACACTGGGGTAAAATATACGAAGCCCATTACACCCATCATGACTACCCGTCTGATAAGGGTACACTAGGCACATGCATCACAACCATATGTGCGTGACATGCTGATCTCATATCAAGATAAACAGCGCATGACCTCGCAGGTGGGGCCCAATTAGAATTTTTTTCAGGTCGAGTAGCCCATCCCGCTGAAAAGGTCCCTGAATAAGGTTTGTTTAAGTATGTTGAGTAAAACACCCATGTTTCCAAAGGTGAATTATTCAAGCCCCAAAGAATTCCTCTCAACACATGGCTATGATGCTCCCCCACTACTTCTCCTTATGATCAGAGATGCATATATCATCAGCCACCAAGGTTTAGGTCAAACAACTGACAAGCAAATCTGTGGTATAAAACAGAATATTTGCTGTAGCTCATCTTTTTATTATTATTATTATCTCTATTATTATTATTATGTTG
>NC_142940.1:22955025-22957525 GCF_046866305.1 Octopus bimaculoides
CAAAAAGTTTCCTTTGTAAGTTAACTTCTCCAGACGCACAGCATCGTTCACTGCGTACAACTTGATCGACCTTTTGGTAATTATGATTCTAAAAATATAGTTTGATGTTTATTAGTGAGAAAATTTGTCTTTGCTTTGATATTTTTTCTATAGAATGTGTTTAAAGAAAAGAAATATAAATGAAATATTTGTTTACCACTTATAAAAACAAAAATTTAATTTTCATTAAAAACGTATTTCTGGAAAAATAAACCTCAACGGACTTTACAATGAATAAAACAACAATTAGTAAAATGAATCATTTGTGAGTTATAGAAAGAGATAAGGTATTGACAATAAAAAAAATATGTGATTGCGAAACAGAAAAATTCATACAGAAATTCTGAAGACATAAAATACAGCCTTACATTCAATTAATTTTTTTTTAAATATGCAGTTATGTGTGTATACATAAATAACTATTTGTGTACATACATGTATGAGTGTGTGTGTGAGTGTGTGTGAGTGTGTGTGTAGAATTCCTATCAGGCTTCTTTAGTGGAGTACATAACGCTTTCTGTCAATTTTCTCTGTGCTCCTCCATGTCTCACTGTTGATAGAACTATGCTATAAAAGAACTGGATATATTTGTGTAGATCAATTGTGTTAGAGGGCGAGATAACGCACACTCTCTGGAGTGCGGCAATAGCTTTACTAATTCATTGCTGTTGTCAGTCTCATTATTGCTACTGTAGCTGATGACGCAATTCTAATTGGTAAAACTGTCTACTGCCTCGATATTTTGCTGATTGATCTTTATGGTTGTTGTTGTTCGATGGTCATCATTTCTTATGTTAACTGTTTTATTCATCTGAGGACATAATCATAAGACCACATACTCTGAAGTAGTTCTAAAAAGATCAAGCTTTGGACCGACAAGCATACTCACCAGAGGACGAAGATTAAGACCAGCAGGTCAATTACTCCGGTAATTAGAACAAAGCCATTGTAAAACAACTATCAGATGGAGGAAAATAAAGAGAGGAAGACGGAAAACTGCATAGCAGAGAGCTTTTGTAACAAGTGTGGCCGGATGCAAAGAAAAACGCAAACAGCAAAAATCAAAGGCGTCAACTTGCTGCCCAATGTGCTCAAAAGGACAAGAAGAACTAATACTGACATATTAAACGAATTTCTGTTATTTGAAATTCTGCACTTGCTGAATATATTAAAATAGGTGTGTGCGTGTGTGTGAATGTACACGTGTAGTTGTGTGCGTAAATATATAGATATGAACTGAAACAGCTGCATTTATACATGCATACACACACACACACACACACACACACACACACACACACACACACACACACACACACACACACACACACACACACACACACACACATATATATATATATATATATATATATATGTATGTATCTGCGAACCCATGGAAAACAAACTTCAACCAGCTATTCTGATTATATGTCTGTGCACACGTTTGAATGTGGCGTGTGCCAGAGGGTTTGCAAATCCAATGGGGGTCTTAAAAGACATGTTAGGATCCACAATGAGCAGAACTTACTTGCAGGTATTGGTAGTGCAAATCAGAGGTGCAATCTGTGTGGGTGTTTTTTCAAAACACTGTCTGGTTTAAAAAGCCACATCAGAGGCCATGAACGGGTTAAGGTGTAGGTGCAGGAGGTGGTCAAACTCTGTGTAAGGAGTAGACAACCAAGAAAGATCTATAACTATATATATATATCATTCTTTACCTCACCTGTCTCTGTTCGGATTGTCCTTGCACAGGGGCCATCCGGACTCTCGTCTTTACCATGAACAAAATTAATCATCGCTCTGCGCTCCTTTGCACTACATGGGATCAGCGCCCCTCCCCTCTTTCTCTAACTCCACTCCTCTCTCCTCTCTTCCTCTCATACTTACTTCCTCTCTTCACTCCCACCCACCTCTCCTCTCCTCTCTTGCTCTAACATCTACTTCCTCTCTTCATGCCTACCCACCTTCTCCCTTCTACCCTTTCCCTTCATCGTTACCCCCCACCCCTACACATCCCAACTCCACCATCCCTATACATCCTCTCCCACCCACCGTACCCCACACATTCCACTCCCACATACCCCATCCCACCCTCACACCCCACTCCCACATATCCCACCCCTACTCCGACCTCCCACACCACACTTGCATACAACACCCTCCCACCCCACACCACAACACAACATACCACACATTACCACACCACCACCCACACAATCACATCACTACACCACACCACACCACACCACCACACTACATCGCACCACCTGCAAACTCTAGCATTGACCACTTCCCAGCACAACACCACATCACCCCACCCCGTACACGCTGGCACTGACTACTTCCCAATATCCACACCGTCATCCACACACCTACACATGCACACATCCACACGTCAAGGTCACCACATGCACACAAACGCTCTCAAATACACACGCACGCACACTTTCGTTTTGAGATC
>NC_142940.1:22960025-22992525 GCF_046866305.1 Octopus bimaculoides
TTTCGCGCGCACACACACGCACACACACACACACACGCGCGCGCGCACACACGCACAAACATATACACACACAAACATATAACGGATAGAGAGACTTTTTCATGCACACGCTCTTTCAATATCGATTGTTTGAAAGTTTAGCGTAAACCATATTTTTGTTAATAAGCTACTGACAGCTCATTAATTTCCGGTTACGAGCAAAAGTTGGCTGCCATCGCTAGACTAACGCAATTGTCTTTGTAGCATTATCACTCGTCTACTTTAATTTGGAGTCGCTAATTTCTGGTTTAATTCCACTCAAGAGCAAAAGGTTATAGATTGTGGAAGTAAATGGTTTCTTTTATTTTAATGAGAGTTTGATGAAAGACAACAATTTTGTTGAAAATGATGCAAAACAAAACCAACAGAAAAAGAAACTAAAATTCAGAATATTTTTTTCTTTTGATCCTGGTGGGTTATATATGTGGAAAAAGAAATGTGTGTACGAATGTTCGTGTTTATGTGTATGTATGTGTATGTATGTGTGGAGGGAGTATCTGCGATTGCATGCTAGCATGTGAATTTTGAATTATTTTGGAAGCCCAAAGGACTTCCCATTGTTATCCATATGAAGTATTTTGCGTGTATGTCTTCAATTGCATCAGGTGCAAAGATACGTAGATGTAAATATAGAACTTAAAATATGATAAAAAAAATATGATTGTCATGATGTTAAACAAGTTAGTTGAAACAGAAATAGTAAATAATACTAAAAAATACTGTTAGCTAGGCTGTGATTCTGGAATTTAATCTTCTGTCTTTAATCTACTACCGATGAATGATTCGAGATTACTTAACATCTTTGGTACATAGGGTTAAATATCTAGGTCATATTCCACGGAATGTAAGATTAATATAGTCTTGAAATCCCTACATCAATTGTTATCGTGTCATCAAACTAAGCTGTGGAGAGTGCAGTCAGCAAATCGCCGGATGGAATACGTTACAGTATTTACTGCTTCCATTTACGTTCTGAATTCAAGTAATACTGAGGTCAGCTTCACATCTCTCGAGAAACATTAAAAAAAAAACTGACAGCTAAAATATATTTACAAAGAGGAGTAGGTAAAATAGATATGAAATTTTCAACGTTAATAACGTGGCGAAATGATCAAAATAGAATACAAAGCCTGGGAATCAAGCCAGATTGCGTTCCAACTTTCTAAGATTTAAGTGAATAAAGTATAAAGAAGACCAAGAGACTGAATCAAACACGAAAACTATATTTGACACTTTCAGAGTTAACAATGCTCATAGTTAGATTTACTATTATATCAATGTTAAATTTATGTCAATACAGACCAATTAAAAGGTAGCTACTGATGTACGATATTAACTTCTATTCAGGGAAAAAGAAATATTGATGGAACGTAAATAGAAAAAAAAACATATATGTACGTATTTTTGAAGATTATGTTCAGTATCATGCTTCTGTTTCGAAACAACACATTTTCGTACTGAAACTTTTCTTACAGTTTTATATTCAAAAGCACGCACGCTTAAAAAGATATTTATATTCATATGGTCATGTTAAGATAAGTTTTTATAAAAGTAATATATCCGTCAGAATATAAGGAAGCGGTTTTTAGTGATCAAAGAAGCAGCCTTTTTTTTTTTTTTTTAACATAAATACACATTTCATCACCTTAGAAAAAGATATATTGAACAATGAGGTCTGCTCATAGGCAAAAGAAAAAAATTGTACGAGGGGCATTCTATTCATTAGTGGTGTTTTCGACGACGACTGACCTTGACATGAAACTAAACATGAATGAACATTTATAACTAGACATATACATACATAAGTGCAAGAAGGTGTAATTGTGTGATAAGGAATTCGCTTCCAAATCACATGATTCCAGTTTCAGTCCCGCTGCGTGGCACATTGGGCAAGTGTGTTGAACTATAGCCTCGGGCAGACCAAAGCCTTGTGAGTAGATTTCGTAGAAAGAAACTGAAAGTAACCAGTCATTTATATATATATATATATATATATATATATATATATATATATATATATATATATGTGTGTGTATGTATATATATAAATATGCGTGTGTGTATATATATATGTATATGTATATATATATATATATATATATATATGTATATATATATATACACATATATATGAATGTATATATGTATATAATATATATACATACATATACATACATAATATAGATTGTCAAAATGATGTGTACGCCTCTGATGAGAACCTAATAAGGTTCGAAAACCTATTAAGGTTGTTCATCATTTTTTCAGTCTGCAGAGGAATGGCTAAAATTTTTCCTGTTTATAATTATACCATTTGTTACACACGCACATACACGCACACACACATACACACAAATATGCTCGCACGCGCACGCACACACACAGACATAGGATAGTGGTACAACAATGCACCAATAGTTACTGGAAATAGGAATCGATAATATCCGACGCTTCATTGTATATATATTATACTGTGAAAGATGTTTGCGGGCGGCGAACATAAAAAATTTCATCTTATCTGTAGGAAGAACATTAAATAAATCTACTACCCAAATGTGGATAATCTAGGACCGAGGTTTCGAACTTTCCAAATTACATTTGTTAACGTAAATTTGATTAGCTCTCTTTGGCTAGGTTCACCTTGACAAAATTTCAAATATCGCTACATCAATGCCAGTATTATTCGTCATAACGCCTGGCCGTTAACAGAGCGAGAACACAGAAAAAGTTTTCGATGACAAAAATGATTAAATAGTGCAATACAGTAGTATCATATATATATATATATATATATATATATATATATATATATATATATATATATATATATATATATATATATAAGTGTGTGTGCTTGTGTCTGTGTTTGTTCCCCACCCTGGCTTGACAACGCATTTAGGTTAGTTTACTATCCTTTAACTTTGCGGTTCGATCAAATTAGTCAATAGAATAAATACCAGGCTTTAAAAATGTCTTGTGATTGATGAGCTGGAGTAAAAGTTTTGAAGGTGATGCCCCTGCATGACTGAAGTCAAATGACTGACAATAATAAAAGGTGAAAGTTAGATGCATATATACATCCAGACACATATATGCGTGTATGTGTAAGTATATATATGGGTGTATTATGTATCGTTATTTATGCATGTATAGTTCCATATGCCTGAGATGCATGTGTTATGTACTTTTGCATGCATACCTACTCACATACACGCGTACATCACATGTATGTTACATATTATTTTGCCACTAAGTATATCTGTGTGATTAAGCCTAATCTGGGTTTTTTTTTAAATGGAAGCAACAATTTTAGAGAAAGCAGCTATTTTAAATGCTTCCTACGTCTAATTACGTATAAAAATACCATTAACTATTTAAAATGTTTTTTCTCCTTCTAAATGTTATCAATTTCCAATCAATAAATCGAAGCAAATTTCATGAAATATATTTTTAAAAAATTTTAAATAGTAAAAATAAGTTTAATATTTAATTTATATTTAAAACTGATACGGAACACATTAAAATTAATTACAGTCTCCCAACGAAAACATCCTGATAGTTCTCTAATAACGCGAACATTGGAATACAAGGAATTCTTTGACTCATCCATTAATAATCTGATATTCTGTTCTATTTTTAACTTTTATTACCAATCTCAAGGGTGGAAGAATTAACTGTCTTTTTTAGTCACAACGTTCATTCGTTTAATTGAGGATCCCAGCGTTTAATTTATTACAAAGTGATTTCATGACTGCAATATTTCAGTACTTGCTAGGGGTAACGAGTTGTCTGAATCGTTAGTACGCATGCTTAGTGTGATTTCCTCCTGACTTTAAATTCCTCTGAGGTCGACTTTGCCTTTCATTCTCACGGCGTCGATAAAAAAGCACCAAAAGTCCTGGCCACGTGCCAAAATACAAAACTAATATTTCAGTGCTTGCAAAGAGCAGAAAGTTTACAGAACCGTTAGCAGTATTCCTTCCATATTTACGTCCTGAGTTAAAATTCCACTGATGTCGACTTTGCAATTCATCCTTCGCGTACAATAAAATAGGTACCTGTTGAAAACTGCGGTCGATGTAACCGACTTATCACCCATATTGTCTATTTGTTGATATATGTCGTCATTTTCAAATTCCTGGCCTTGTGTCAAAATTTGAAATGAGTGCTTGCTCTATATGAATAGTATATGGTAAACTGGACAGTAGACGAACCAGTATCATGGTGGTTACTAAGCCTGCTAGAAATTCCAACAATATTAGTAGCAAATAGCAAACTGTCGTTATTATAAGGGTAAGCATATTTTTGTAGGTTGGTGTCAGTTAAATTGTGTTAGAAATCAGATGGTTTGGAAGGTCAAAGAAAATATTTCCTGTTTAACGAGGTGGCAACACAATTACAACTATACAGATGAATGGTAGTAGTGGTGGTTTTATACAGACACACACACACATGTATATATATATATATATATATATATATATATATATATATATATATGTATGTGTGTGTGTGTGTGTGTGTGTGTGTGTGTGTGTGTGTGTGTATATGTATATATAAATATATACAAATACACACACACACACATACAAACATATATAGTAAAAGTACACTATTCACACAACACTACGTTACGGTTGATAAATACATCAACATAACTTGCATTAAGTCTTGCTGTGCGAATAGGAGAACATTGCACCGGACAGATTCGTGGGGGATTAAGTTAATGTAGTCCTGAGTGTTAGACAATCCATCACCTCAGCACAATTAACCATTAGGTAGCTTTAAGAAAATCAACTGTATTTCAAGTATTTAGACATGGGTATCCATTCAGTGAATAATGTAATGTGTTGATGTGAAACTTCCTTCAACATAGTCCCAGGTGCAGTTCAAACATGCGTTGGCTCTGCACCTTCTACCTAACGTGGTAAAAAAAAATTGAAACAAAAACAACAGAAAGTAAAAAAAAAACAAAAACAAACACTAATCAATCGTGTTACAAGATTTACTTTATCTTCGAGTCTTTGTCTACTGACTAATGATGAACCTATTACATACGAAATGAATCTCTGTGATGCCTTCCTCTGATGTTAATAGATTCTGTTTTCCATGCATTTGTAAAGACCCTAGAGAGATATTGAGACTGATACGTCCGTCCGATAAGTTGTATTAAATAAAAATATTTCTGACGACATATATCAACAAATACACACGTATGAGTATCCCTGTATGTACCTCTCTCTGTCTCCGGTCTCTTTTCCCGCGTATATATATATATATATATATATATATATATGTGTGTGTGTGTGTATGTGTGTGTGTATGTGTGTGTGTGTGTGTACACACACATACACACATACAACGGTAGTTTAAGCGGGTAGTCTTCACTTACTGCTCTGTGTCACAAAACAACACTCTCATATCAGTGGTTCTCTCTAAATAAGAATCTATAGTAGAAGTATTAATTTAATTTGCACCCAAGTATTACAACATATGTACACAGAGATTCTTTTACAGCTTTTAATATCATATTCTAAACAATGCGATTTACAATATAAGCTGCCTGTGGAATTTACACAAAATAATCTAATAAAAATGTCTCGTAGCATAATCTTCCAAAAAAGTTACAATGCACATTATTATATCTTGGATAAAAAAATATTAAAACGCAGTACAACAGTGAGAGATACTATATCGATATGAATATGAAAGAGAATATCACTAAATGTGTTATGAGTAGTATGTGTTTCATACACACACACACACATACACAAACACGCACATATATTTCAAAATGTACTATCGATGTGGAGAACAAATAGATACACCGATCAAAGTTCAGTAAGTAGATGCCTATATACTGTAATAAATACTGTAAGTGACTTAAGTATATGCTGCTGTTGGAAGGAAATGATTTATACTTTTGAAGTTCATTTTGATGTTACAGATACATAGAAAACCAACGTGAATTTTAAATGCTATGTGCAAAGCTGACGTGGTTCAGTCTTCACTGTGACCGTGTCTTTCTCTTTCCATTCCTGAATCTTTGCATATATATATATATATATATATATATATATATATGAGAGTGAGAGAGAGAAAAGGTCGAGTTCTATTTCATCCTATGCTTTGGGCTTCCAAAGTTCGATTTTTATAAAGACTCTTCATATTAAATTTGTAGCTTACTACCGTAAGTATTTTTCGAATATAAAAATGTTACTGGTATCAGGTGTGTTATGAGCATTTATAGAACACGCATCCTACAGAAACTCAACAAACAATTAAAGATGGAGAAGTGAAGGTGGAGAAAGTTTAAAGAAATGTTAATCCATGCATACGATCGTTTCGAACGGTAATATTAACATGTAAAAAACATGGAAAAAATTAGAAATTAGTTATTATTAAATTAATTACATATTAGTGTTCTTCTCAACGCGAAAGAAGAATACATCAAAATGAAAACATCAGAAGACTAGATGGAGCGAGTGTCACATAGCATGTTCGAATATGCATAATATGAAACATGAAAGATAAAAACATTCTTAGGTAATGTTGAGTCTAGTTTTGTATGAACTATAACTCAATCGTGTTTCAAGATTTACTTCTCTATTTCGTACACAACTAGACTCAACTCTACCTCAGCATGTTTTTGTCTTTCATCTTTCATAATCATATTATGCATGTCCGAATGTGTTATGTGACACTCACTCCATCTAGTCTTCTGTAACAATATAATATTCTTCTGATGTAATCCTTTTGATCTATTCTTCTTTCGCACTGAAGAGAACAGTAATATGTAATTAATTTAATTATAATCATAATTAAATTAATATTTATTTTCCCCCATTATTTTTACATGTTAATATTACTGTTCGAAACGATCGTATGCATGGAATACACTTTTTTAAATCTTTAACATTTTCCCTTCTCAATCTTTAATTGTTTGTTGACTTTTTATAGGATACGTGTTCTATAAAGGCTCATAACACAGCTTATACTTATATATATATATACATATATATAGGCGCAGGAGTGGTGTGTGGTAAGAAGCTTGCTTCCCAGCAACATGGTTACGGGTTCCATCCCACTGCGTAGCACCTTCAGCATGTGTCTTCTAGTATAGCCTCAGACCGACAAAGGCTTTGTGAGTGGATTTGGTAGACGCAGACTGAAAGAACCTCGTCTTATATATATATATATATATATATATATATATATATGTGTGTGTGTGTGTGTGTGTGTGTGTGTGTGTGCGTGTGTGTGTGTGTGTGTGTGTATGTGGTGGGAGGTGTTTGTGTATATCTGATTGTCCCCCACTATCGCTTGACAATCGATGTTGGTGTGTTTACGTCCCGGTAACCTAGCAGTTCGGCCAAATAAACCAATAGAATAAGTACTAGGCTTATAAAGAATAAGTCCTGGGGTCGATTTGTTCGAATAAAGGCGGTACTACAGGATGGGTGCAGTGAAATGGGTAAAACAAGTAAAAGAATATGAATATATATATATACATATATATATATATATATATATATATATATATATATATATATATATATATATATATATATATATATGTATGTATGTATGTATGTATATGTCTATGTATGTATGGATGGGTGGATGGGTGGATGAGTGGCTGGCTGGCTAGATAGATGAATGTGTAGTTAGTTACTAATTGGTAGCTTAGGTTAAAGTTCAGCTTAGAAAATTATGAACTTGAACAGTCTTCAGGAAACAGGAGATTAGGAAGAGGATGGGCGTTTCAGCTAATCTGTAACGAATGCCAAAAACCGTTCGTGCCATTCATCTGCTCATTAGTTTAACAGACCTATTACACAAGCACACACAAACATGTGTGTGCGTGTGTGTGTGTGCGCGCGTGTGTGCGTGCGTGGGTGCGTGTGCGTGTTTCTGTATGTATATGCAAGTATATATTAGTAGTAAAGCTCTTCTATCGTCTGAAAGATGAATTTATTGTTTTGGAAGGATGTATCGATTTGTTGATATATGGCTGACAGATATCCTCAGCGATTTACGCATTGACATCATCGATTTATGGCCTTCAAACAACTATCGTTTACCATGTATAATTGTAAAGCACGCCAGATGAGCGTTAGCCGAAACTGTTTGATGTCCATATGTTTTTAAATCACATAGATGAATCTAGAGAAACAAAATAGGGAGAATAAAAATGAAAACAGGTTTAGAAGTGCCTTAAAGTAACTCATAGCATTGCTCTGCATTAGTATTAAAACATGTCTATAAACGCACACACATACACACGCACAAACAACTATGTATATATATAAACATATTTGCAACAACGAGGCGAGTATTGAGCTTACTCAAGTCTGTAGTTGTATTAAATGGAGAAATCAAAACTATGTTCATGTATTCGTGCATGCGTGTGTATATGTATGTATACACACTCACACACAAATACACACACACACACACGTACACACACACATATGTATAAACATATACATTCATACACACATGTCTACATACATGCACAAACGAATACTCACACATACATACACATACACATATGCATATATATATGCATGCAGTTATCTATGCACACATTGGAATCACGATTAATCAATAACATGAATGCATTAGATTACTAAATATATTTCTTTTTTCAGTATCAAAATTCTGAATTTTATATATAAGAATTGTTGATTGGCAAATCGTTAAGTGGCGAATCGTTAAGTTATCAATGTAAAATAGTAAACCCTTGTACGGCATTAAAAGCATTTGAACAAACCATTTTTCCTTATTCCGTCTTCTATCGCAAATATAATACAAACTCGAAATTCTACGCCTTAATATTCCTATTGCTTCAGTAAATGCTGTTTAGTAATTTTCTTAATTCATATTTCATTAATAATTGCATCACTCTTTAGATCATTAAATCGCAAACGTTTCGTTAAATTGCAAATGTTATGTTGAATTTTAAATGTTATATTGAATTGCAAACAGTCTTCTGCTTCGCATTTTGGCTTAGAGTCATCACTGTCCTAGAACATGGTGCATGTAATGATATTGTTTCTCATACATAATTAATTAACTAATAACAATTAATTAATCCAACTTTTGTTTATTTTCCCATAGTATTCTGGATTTATGAAAGCCACTTAACCTATTAATTAAATGTACATGCACCTTTTTTTCCTTTTCCGCTCTTTCATTCCCACAAATACCGTATGTATATATGTATGTATGTGTGTGTGTTCGTATGTATGTATGTATGTATGTATATATGTATGTATGTATGTATGTAAGTATATATGTGGGGTATATATGTATGTACGTAAGTATGTATGTGTAGGTATATATAATAACTCTCTTTACAACAACAAACATTTACACCTACTCATACACATCTAAGGGAATATTTTCCACTGACAACAAAAGCCAATCGAATGTTAAACTGCAAAACTAGAAATGTAATATTCCCATTAACAGCATTGCAAAACACTAATGAGAATGCGATAAACAGAAGCTAATATTCATTTTATTCTACGTGTCCTCTTTAATACAAGACTATAGGTTAGACCTATTAGTTGCGGTCGAGGAAAACTAATCCTTGTCAACGACTTTGAGATCCGAGGCAAAGACATTTTAGATTGTTGACTGTTGGAAGAGACAAGCTCCGAGCTTTTGTAACTGGTTCTTCTTGCTATTTTTGTGATTTTATTGTTATTTAGTTTAGAAACTCTTCCGGTAACTCTTATATCAGCTAGTGCAACTGTCAGGCCTTCTCTCCTGCAGCATTAGTTTCATGGCTTGTGTTTCTTCATCCACGTTGGAGTACAGTTTTACTGTGGCTGAATGATTTTCGGAAGAGCATTTGTACATATGTATCCATGTAGCCTTCAATCCCGAAAAGGCAGTGGCCATCCCAGTTGGAACGTGTGCCGATCTCCGCAATAGGGAAAGAGTGTAAACGTGACTACGCTAAACGCGAAGAGCAAAAATCAGAACAAGAACAGGCATTAACAGAGAAACCAATAAATCCCACCCCCACCAATAATACCCCCCCCCCCCCGAATAAATAATAATAAATAAGTAAATAAATAGCTGCTCGGATGATGGTAAATTTTACTTTGTGGAGGGAAAGACTGTTACAGAGGAATACAGAAACTTATTACTGAAACTGAATGATGCACGAATAGCGAAATGAAAAGGCTACCAGCTCTGAGAGGAATCGAAAGATGGATAAACTGCTCACAAAAATCTACTTATTAAACTTAACAGATTTAAACTACCTTATATACTGCGTTGTTCTGTTGCTATGCAAAATCTTGGGGGCTAGAAATGAAAGAAAAACAAAGGATGAAGCCCCATGGTGGGAAAAAGGCCAGAGTACAATACTGAACAAATGAACTGTAAACTTAGACGGATACATGCAAACATAGAAACGAAGAGTTTGAGAGACAGACACAGGAACGAACAGCAAAGGAAGTATAACATAAGACACGAAGGACTGTAAGTAGTTAAAGAAAAACTAAGACAAAGAATCAAATCACTGTTAGGTAAAAAAAGAAAAAGCAAACACTAATAACGATCGAATCAGTATCAGCAGAATATATTCTTCAAGAACAACGAAGGAATATTCTATTAATAACCGAATAGTGGAGAAGAGAATCAGTGTAACTATACGCCAGATGCTGAAGTTGCAGGGTAATTCTCGCACGACACGTGTAAACACGCTCGTTACATTACAGTTCAAATCAACATCAGATCGTCTCCGTCCCCAACCACCATATTAAAAAAAAAGAAGAAAAATGAATTAAATAATACCCGCATTATTCAACCCAAGGATAACCAATAGGAAGTACGTATTTTAAATTTATTACACAAAAAGAGCGAAAAACTACACGTGCAAAACCATCTAACACCAGAAATGAATGGACCGGTACCCTACAAAAATTATGCTCATCAAAATAAAGGGCCGGATGTTATTTCTCACTCCCGCAAATAAAATTAAAACAACATAAATGAACTCGTGAAGAATATATTTCAATCCTACACGATTATTTTACAGTAGTGCTCTACTCAGAACGAAAATACAAAATATACATATAAAATCTGGAAGGAAAATAACTTAGGTAAAGATTTGAATATAGCAATGAACCCTAACAAATTATATTTCTGTATGTTAATACGGAGTTATATTCTCAAAACAAAACAAAAAGAAAATATCAGAAATAGAAATAGAGCACTTGAAAGGAAAATACATCAGGGAAACGAAGATAGGCACTGTAAAATATGAAGACAGGCGTAACATGTCCAACTAAAACGAAGCAAGCAACGAAAGACAACAAACCGAAACCATAGGAATGCATAATAATGAGCAAAATGCAGCAAACCAGAACACCACACACAGAAATATGAACGGGTGGGAATACGAAACAAATTTAAAACCTGGAAACAGTGAAGGCGAAATTAATGATTATTATCCTCTAAAATGAGTATAATCAAAGAATTAAAAGCCACGGATCCCAGTATGGACCACCGGTTATACTTCCCAAAAATTAAAATTGATAATACAACCTCAGTAATACATAATATGAACCTGGCCGTCACAGAACTAATAGCCAGAGAAACAAATGTCAAAATGACCAGCTTCATATTTTAAATTTGAATTTCTATAATTTTGAATTTTAATTACTTTTTATTTTTAACTTGTCAAAGACAGGCTTGCTGTCGAAATATCGTTCAGCCAACAAAATATCTATTGCAATCGCATCGCATTATTTGTCTTGCCTAATAATAATGATGATGATGATGATAATGATGATGATGATGATGATGATGATGATGATGATGATGATGATGATAATAATAATAATAATAATAATAATGCAACTTTTTAAGAGGCAGGCCCAAACAGCTTCCATTTAATTAGATACCGATATTACCATCAGGGAGCTCGAGCCACGAGAAAGCTATAAATAACTGGGGATAAACGAAGGAGATTGTATACAACATGCTATTAGGAAGGAAAAAATAAGAAAGGGGTATTACAAGAAAGTAAGACTCATACTTAATACTAAACTCAACCCCAAAATCACATCAAAGCCATTAACACACTGGCACTTCCAGTTGTCCAATATGACTTCAGCATCATTAACTGGAATCTTATAGAACTTCAACGCCTGGAGAAGAAGAGAAGAAAGCTACTCACATCTAATAACATGCATCACCCGAAAGCAAACGTTGATCGTCTATACCTACCTAGAAGAAATGGGGGAAGAGGATTGATGAAGGTAGAACTCTGCTAAAAGACCTCCTCAATAGCAATGAACAAGAACCTATCTGGTACAAAGGACTGGATGCTGCGACTTGTGCGCAAACATGAAAGCAGCAGAAAAATCATATTCTATTCTCAAGGAAGCTTGCGAATTCCCAAGGGAACTCGGCATTAACCCTGAATTAGATGAAGAACCTGAAACCACTGCCTCCAAACAAGCAAAATAGATCAACATCTGCAAAAATGAACGGGCAAAACAAACTGAGGAGCGTTGGAGCCGGACGCCTCTGCATTGACAGTAAATATTTCGAAGTTGAAATGCTGACATAGACTAAGCAACAAATGCCTGAGAAGCTCAGGACTGAAAGCAGAGACTGAAGGTTTCCTATTGGCGGCACGAGATCAAAGCTTGCTTACAAAAAATACCAGGTTAATGTTTTTCAAAACAGTTCTGTCCCTAAATTCAGATAGTTTCCCAGGAGAACCATATCTCAGAGAAATCCAAATGACTGTGCTAACAAATACTGCCCACATCCTTAGAAATACACTATCAATTTAAATGTCTGTGTTCTATCACATTAAGCTAATTCGCTATTGCCCCTCCTCAAGCTTTTAGTCACATTGCAACATCTCTTATCCTCAACTCGGCCTAGGACTCTGGGTGTGTCTCAGCAAGTGGTTGTAACAAACATGCAGATTAAAAATTGGTGCTGCTGCTACTAATGATGATAAACGCGGCCCCTGTATGAGGATTAGTGTTTAAAAATATATATATATATATATAAAAATTAAAAAATTAAGGAAAAAAAAAATGAAAATTTAATTATAATTTAACTTTACTTAAAAAAAAAAATTCAAACAGTACACCAAATCACTTGTCCAATGGTTATAATGAAACCGCGCCTGTCAGGAATCCGTCAGCCTGACGACGAAAAATTTTCAAATGGCAGAACATCTTCCCCGAATACGAACCTGGAAGGTCACTTAGACGGGATTTGTCCCAAATTAAGCCCGCAAAGTTCACCACCACAACGACCACAAAATCAAAAATGTAAAAGAACTAAATGGAATCGGGAAGAATATAAAGAAGTAATATACGCTTATTACTTTGCATTAAGTAGGCCAGCCCAAGAGAAACACACCGCAAACTCCTACAGAATTTGGAGGAGCCGCAATCCAGCTAGCAGACCAAATCTAGATGAAAACAGATTAGCAAATGTTAGAAGAGATATCTTCAGAAATACCAGACTCACAAATGCAGAATTGACCTCTATTAAAAAAGCGGTAGAGAATAACCTAAATATAAGTCAGGAAAGAAATAATGAAGCAGAGGAGAGGAACGTTGGACCACAAGCATTGACTGAAAGGCAACCATCTGCCGAAACCACTCAAGAGCCTGAAGAAAATGGAGAAGATAATGACCCTCGGGAAAACAGCCAGGAAAATGATGTCGAAACAGAATTTGAAGACTACATATTTGCTGAACAACACAGAAAATCTATCATTGAAATGAAGCAGGAAGTTCTGAATGAGCTTGCAGTTGTAGGGCATACAAATATGAATGAAAGGGAACCACTCCATAAACTCCCAAATGCACACCAACATAAAACGCAAATAAAAATAGGCAACTGTGTTACACAAGAGATCATACAACAACTAAAACCCGATCTTAATAAATGAAATGAAATTATTTACTCTGTTGCTAAGGTAATCGAAAGACGCTGTTTAACACACAAAAAGCCAACAATACCAAATTCGAAAAGAAAATCAAAATCAAATTGGAGGAGTAGAATTGAAACTGAGATTGAATCGTTGCGAAAGGAGATATCAATATTAACTGAGCTAATCTCTGGAAATGATATAAGGTCAAGAAAAAGCAGGAAGATCGTGAGAAAATATGGACTCTCAACAAGAGAAGAACTAATGTCAGCGAATGAAACACTGAAACAGAAAGTTCAAGCGAAGGCTCAGAGAATACGCAGATTTGAGAAAAGAATCAGATTCTACAGGCAAAATAAGATGTTCAAATCCAATGCCAAATCATTTTACAGGGAAATAGGGAAAGAAAAAATAACCATTGAAAATCCACCCCCAATGGTAGAAGTTGAAAACTTTTGGAAAGGGATCTGGAGTGATGAGAAACCATACAATGAAAATGCAGACTGGATCAAACGCACCCAAGATGCCTACACAAATCTACAAGAACAGGTATGGGAAGACATCTCAATCGCCGACCTAAGGAGGGCACTAACGAAGGCTCATAAGTGGAAATCCCCTGGTACTGATAGAGTACCAAATTTCTGGCTCTCATCACTCTCGTCCGCACACAAAATGCTAGTAATACTATTTAATAGTATTATGAAAGACCCAGAAAAAACTCCGCATTGGATGGCAAATGGTATTACTTACCTCCTCCCGAAAAATAACGAAACCAAAGACCCAAAAAACTACCGGCCTATAACATGTTTGTCTACTACCTATAAGATTTTGACATCTATTCTAGTGCCAAAGCCACTTTTAAGAAAGGGAAACTGGTAAAGTCAAGTTCAATAGAATTAGATGTCGAAACAGTAATAAACACCATCCTGAAGCTGTGACTGAGGGAGAAAATGTATCGATTCTCTGGGACTTCCCCGTACATACTGACAAGACTATAAAAGCTAATAAACCGGATATTATTATAGAAGATCAGACAAAGAAGACGTGTTTATTAATTGACATGAGTATTCCCTCTGATCATAATATAGCGGCGAAAGAATTTGACAAGATCAGTAAATATAAAGACTTGCTAATAGAAATTGAAAAAATGTGGCACTTCAAGGCGACTACCATACCAGTGATTGTGAGATCTCTAGGAATGATAAAAAAAAGGTACTGAAACCTATTTGGAAATGATACCAGGCTTACCATCCCTACAGGAAATGCAAAAAATCGTGCTAACTGGAACGACTCATGTACTGCGAAGAGCATTATCGTTGTGAAAACAACATCCATTCAAGATATTAAAAAAAAAAAAAAAAAATTAAATCTTAAATACATGTTTTACCTGTGAATTTGCGTGTGTAAACTGGGAATGCATACAACGAGTTTCTCTGCCCTAGGTGTACGGAAAACACTCGGCGAGAAATGGAAGAAAGTTTGAAGAAAGAAGAAAAAAAACAACATAATAATAATAATAATTGAGATTGACAATGGTACTTGGACGCAAAATGACTCTCACGATAATTAGCAACCAAGTATTAAAGCTTATAATGTGTGGATCGTGACCCTCTGAGACCTATGATAGCAAGCTGCTGTCCGCTCTCAGAATCTACGAGAAGAAACGAGACTGAGCGTTCTGAGGAATAAAACAACAACAACATTATTAATATTATTATTGTTGTTGTTGTTGTTGCTTTATTCCTCAGAGCAGCCAGCGAGAGAGAAGAGACCCTACTCTGTATGGAATTACATGGTCAGTTCTACCGTGAAATTAAAAACAAATTAAAAACAAATTAAAAACCAGGAAGCATCATGGAGGTGGCTCAACAAGAGTAACCTAAAAAGGAATACTGAAAGCCTAATCATCGCGGCCCAGGGTCAGGCATTGAATACCAACTCAGTGAAAAAGAATATATACCACACAAGTATATCGAACCTCTGCAGAATGTGTGAGAAGAGGGTCGAAAGTGTGAATCACATTGTTAGTACTTGTGAAAGTCTTGTGCAGAGAGAGTAAAAGCGTAGACACGACAAAGTAACCCAAAACCTCCACTGGCTACTATGCCGTAAGTATGGATATGAGGTTACTGGTGCTTGGTACCAGCATGCACCGTAAGAGGTAATGGACGAAAAGGGGAAGGCAAAAATCCTCTGGGTCTTTCATTTCCAGACAAAGTGTTAGGAGGGACAAACAAGAGTGCCTAATAATCGCCGTAGCAGTGCAAGGAGATCAATACAACATCATGAAAGAAAGAGAAAAAGGTGATAAATATAGAGACCTAAGAATTGAGATCGTTAAGATGTGGCAGCTACGAGAGTCGAACATAAAGGTTGTCCCTATTGTCATCGGAGCAATGGGTTCAATACCACCTAATCTGAAAAAAACATCTGAAAACCTTAAAAGTAGCCTACAATCTAGATGTATTGCAAAAGTCGACATTACTTAGAACTGCATGCATATTGCGTAAAGTAATGTCTGTCTGAGGTCCTTGTTGTGACTTGACAAACAGTACAAACCCCCGGTAGATCCAATTTCTTCAATCAACAACCTCACGATATTGTATACAGTGCGACGTCTACTATAATAATAATAATAATAATAATAATTATTATTATTATTATTAATTCTACTTTGGGCACAAGGCGTTGAAAATTGTGGGGGGAGGGAGGAGCTAGTCGATTACATCAACCCCAGCGTGTAACTGGTACTATTTAATCGACCCCGAAAATATGAAAGGCAAAGTCGACTTCGTCGGAATTTGAACTCAGAACATAGCAGACGAAATGCCACTAAGCATTTCGCGCAGCGTGCTAACGATTCTGCCAGCTCGCCGCTTTAATAATAATAATAATAATAATAATAATAATAATAATAATAATAATAATAATAATAATAATAATAATAATAATAATAATAATAATAATAATAATAATAATAATAATAATAATAATAATAATAATAATAATAATAATAATAATAATAATAATAATAAAGATTAACAGCTCACGATAAAATGTCTCAAAGGCATTATCTTTGCAAGAAATGTTAAATAGAAAACGGAACTCGAGATCGGACCAATTACTGCATATTACTTTTTCTCTCTCATAATGTCTCTTAAATTTATTAATTATTTAGTTTATTAAATATGAATTTAGTCTACTCTACTGATCCCAGCAGAATACATGAATAGTATTTATTTGAGCGAGCAAATTGAGATGAAGGTCAGAATCGAGTCTTGCGGGATTTAATCACACAGCGTAAAAGCAGGGGTTGAAAAATGATTAAAGTCAACATTTGCTACTCGTGATATCAGTTAATTGTCCTTCGAATATCAACAGATACGTTTAAAATATTTACAAAAACTTGATATCTTTCTAGTATGACGACCATGATTATGATCACCATCTTCCTCCTCTTCCTCTTCCTCCTCTTCCTCTTCCTCCTCTTCCACTTCTTCCTCTTCCACTTCCTCCTCTTCCTCCTCTTCCTCTTCCTCCTCTTCCACTTCTTCCTCTTCCACTTCCTCCTCTTCCTCCTCTCCCTCTTCCCCCTCTTCCTCCTCCCCTTCCTCCTCCCCTTCCTCCTCCCCTTCCTCCTCCCCTTCCTCCTCCCCTTCCTCCTCCCCTTCCTCCTCCCCTTCCTCCTCCCCTTCCTCCTCCCCTTCCTCCTCCCCTTCCTCCTCCCCTTCCTCCTCCCCTTCCTCCTCCCCTTCCTCCTACCCTTCCTCCTCCCCTTCCTCCTACCCTTCCTCCTTCCCTTCCTCCTCCCCTCCTCCTCCTCCCCTCCTCCTCCTCCTCCTCCTCCGCCCCCTCCTCCTCTCCCCCCTCCTCCTCCTCCTCCTCCTCCTCCTCCTCCTCCTCCTCCTCCTCCTCCTCCTCATCATCATCATCATCATCATCATCATCATCATCATTCAACTGATGGGTAAAAACACACTAAAACTGACTTTTCTGGCACAGAGATGTGTTGTTACTTGTGTCTGCTTCTTCTTTTGGTACAGAAAGTGGCTTTGAAACTAATCTTGTAATGAAAACCAAACCATTTGTTTCTACATATAAAGTGAAATCCTTTGGAAGATAGCATTCGTATTATTCTCTTCATTCATACAGCATTGAACAAATATACGAAGTGTGCAAAAATCAAATACCTTTACATATCTGGGACCGTCTGTAAAGGTTATGGGACATAATCTCGTCTCCTCTGGTTGATTAAAATATGGACGATATATCAGCTGTAGTCATTGTCGTAATAACAGTTGCAATAGCAGCAGGAACCAACAGAAACAGTAGCAACTGCAGCGGCAGTGGAAGGGTCATTCTTTGACCGTGATGTATTAACTACATCTGAAGTATTTTTTGAGAATTACAGTTACTCAATTATGTAACGAGATGACCCTGTGTAAGAGCGGTAATACCACATAACGCTGATAGATAAAAAAGACAAGCCATAATATGAGTGTAATTTAAAAAGTAGGTGACTTCAGCTAATACAAATAGAGTGGTTATTTTATTGTATCTCACTGAATCAATTTCTTCTTACATCGACCAAAGTAGAAAATCAATGAGTGTATATAGGATATGTGTGGTGAGAAAGAGAGAGCGCGTATACGATGAAAGGGAAAGAGAGAGAGAGAAAGAGAGAGAGTAAGTAAGACAAAAGAAAGGTAGAGAGGGTGAGAGAGAACGACACAGAGCATAAGTGGAAGAAGTTGATTGTTTCAAATACAAAGCGCGCAAGAGACATATTCTTGTGTATTTCTAGACACAGACAAATTTATAGAGGATTTTGTATGCTTATATATATCTTCTATACAGATATAAACCTTCGCTATTTGGAAAGCGCTCCTATAATTGATACATACATACATACATGCATACAGGCATACATACATACATACATACATACAGACAGAGACATATATATATGTGTGTGTGTGTGTGTGTGCGTGTGTGTGTGTGTGTGTGTGTGTGTGTGTGTGTGTTGGGAGGTGCGTGTGTGTATGCGTGTGTGTATGCATGTGTGTATGCGTGTGTGTATGCGTGCGCCTATGTATATTTCATGCATATATGAGAGTACAGTTCACATATAAGTATTTAAAACAGAAACCAGCTTATGTAACTGAACGAGAGAGAGAGAGAGAGAGAGAGAGAGAGAGAGAGAGAGAGAGAGAGAGAGAGAGAGAGAGAGAGAGAGAGAGAGTCAGAGTCAGATAGACATACAGACCGAGAGGGCGGAAAGCGATAAAAATGTGGAAAATTGAATGACTGAAAAAGTAAAAGTTAAAGGAGCAGAACTTTGGAACAGATATGATAATTATTTAAAAATCGATACAGGATAATTGAAATACGAGATCATTTTACACTACAATTTCTTCTTCTTCTTCTTCTTCTTCTTCTTCTTCTTCTTCTTCTTCTTCTTCTTCTTCTTCTTCTTCTTCTTCTTCTTCTTCTTATTATTATTATTATTTTATGTTTGACTTTTGTTTTGCATTTGTACAAGTTGGATCCAAGTCTCACCCAGAGACCTCAAGAGACAACAAGTTAGAAGTTCATGTAGGTGTTATGCCTAGGGTACCATATATTTGGATTTGTACAGTTTTGTTCAAGTGAATGTTTAAGAAACCATAAGAAAATTATGTTTGCTTTAAAATTTGAGATCACATAGACAGTATTTTACGTAGGATATGGGCAGTTCCCATGAGCACTATCTTTTGGACTTCAGCCATTTTGGGGTTTCCTGGTATCTGAGCTAGGTAGTAATCAGCCCGTTTCGCTGTCATTCCCAGGGCACCTATGACAATAGGTATTGTTTTCGTCTTCAGATTCCACATTTTGCTAATTTCTATTTCAAGATCTTTATATTTGCTCAGTTTTTGGTAGGTCTTGACAGATACGTTTATATCAATTGGGACAGTCATATCAATGAGGAGGCATGATTTTTGTCTGAAGTCTTTCAGTATGATGTCTGGCCTATTTGCGTCTATCTTTCTGTCAGTTTGAATGGTGAAGTTCCAGAGGAGTGCAATGTGATCATTTTCAAGTACTGGGGGTAATTATTATTATTATTATTATTATTATTATTATTATTATTATTATTATTATTATTATTATTATTATTATTATTATTATTATTATTTTCTCATTCCACCTGACATGTTTACTTGCAATTCTAATTCCACTCTCTTAGACACGCTCCATTTCTTGCAAAATAACGAAGAACAACATTACGGTGGAACTATTTCAGGTAATATATAGTTTAAGAAAATAAAATTCAAACCAGAATTCAAGAAGGAAGCAGTCAGTGTATGAAACTACTTTTGTAATCAGATAAAGAATATCTTCCTGGTCGCTCGTTTGTTTGCAAGTAACAACTAAATTCATTTCAAACCACAACTTTTCATCTGTAAAAAAAATAAGGACACACCACATAGCGTAGTTTTGAATCTATTAACTGAAAACGAGATTCGAACGTCATTGCTGGAACTCTTTAATCATAAATCCAGTTGATCGTAGATAATCTGGGGCTAAACTACGACTTCCTTGCATTTTCTGGTTGAGTTAAGATACTTTCATGAATGATGATTAATGGTTTAGTGTCGATAAATTGTTTTCCAGAGCTATTCCTTCAACCGTTGTTATTGAGGAGAAAAGTTATAACTACAAGCTAGAGCAGTTTCGAAAGTTATTTAAATAGAACAACGGAATTATATTCTTATGATTCATGCACACACATACACACACGTACACGTACATAGATACAAATATATATATAATGTACGACACAACTAAGATGATATTTATATATACATATATGCACATACATACATATATGGCTGTATGTGTGTTTCAATGCTACTCGTTATTACAGAATATAATTACATATTTTAGACACCAGGATGTGTACCATACAGATATAAACTAATTTTCCTTGTGCAGACAGTAGTTACGTGGTCAGAAAACGTGTATAAGCCCATTGTGTTCCGCTTTTTGCAGGCATATCACATGGAACATTTGCTCTTCATATCTGTTCACAGTAGATCATTTATCAAAGACAATGAAAAAACTTATCTCCTTCATTTATCTACATCAAAATGGTTTAATACACAAGGAATACCACTAACCTAAGGAGTTTGGACACAAAACCGGCATCCTATACACACTACAAGTCATGCCCCCGAAAAAAAGCTAAAATGCCATTATTGCATCACTTGCTATACTAAAACTTGAGGCTAGACTTTAAACACTCCCAGTAAAATCACAGAACGAATACGAAAAAATGATTAATTAGGGGCGGAATCAAATTCGTTCTACATAATTTTCTGAACGTTGGTTGAAGCATTAACAAATTATCTGGGCCCACGATGAGACGGAAAGATCGACTAAGTTACACTGATTTGAATTTGGTTTATGTTGAAGTCCAAATATATGTATAATCTAGATTAAGGTACAAGAAATCTTCCAGAAATATCTACTGGAAAGTTGTAAACGTTACTTGGATGACTGCTTCATTCTTTGAACTGAAATCCTTGACCAACCGGAATTCCAGTCCCAAGTTAACAGTATAAACAACAACATACTGTTCCCAATGGATAATCTAAACATAAAAATGATGCAAACATCGAAACTGGCATTCACTATAAACTAACACAAATCCAGAACGATACTTATTGTTCACTTCTTACCACCCAAAAACAAATCCAGAGAAATGTATATTTTAATCTATCACACAGAATAAGTGTTTAGAATTTTGCAACAAGTCTCTGGGGATGAAAACAAACGATGCTTCAAGAGCAAGAAACAACATAATTAATAGATAACGGACTAGAACTCGCCACATATGGTAGAAGTTACATACGTTTTGAAATCAAATTGTTTTATACACATATATATACATCTACATACATATACATATACATATATATGTATGTATATATGCACGTGCCAGCGTGTGATTGCGTGTGATTGTATGTGTGTGTGTGTGTGTGTGTGTGTGTGTGTGTATTGTACAATTTGGCAGTAATTTCGTTATCATATATACATAACAGAGTGTATTCGGAAGAGAAGTTGGGAGATATAGGAAAACGTTAACTCTGAAATTGCGATGTAAGTGCGGGCATAAGTGTAGCTACGATAAACAGGAAACTGTGCAACATGGCTTGTTTTTTACCACCATTGATTAAGTAGATAAGGACGCATTAATGTATCAGTCTCCCCCTCCACCCCCTCTCTCTCTCTTATAAAATACATCCTGTTAACATGGCAATGGGTCGAAGTAATGCAACCTTTAGCACTGAGCTAATCATTAGTGATTATCTTTAATTATGCCAAATCTAATTCGCTCGATGTTAATAACAATTGTGAAAGTCACTCAGAATCAGTTGCAGTTCAGATTATCAACTATATGATTTCGACAAGTGGGCATGTTTTGACATTTATTTCACACGAGAGAAAACCTCTCGGGGAACACGACCAAGCCGCTATGAGAGGTCGTTTTGTTCTTCATTCATTGTTTGACTGATTAATTAATTAATTTTTTCCTTCTTCATTTCTCCATTCTTTGAATTTTTCCTCATGTTTTTATTCCAAACTTCATTCATTTGCCCATTTAATTTTTTAAACTTTGGACAACCGCTTCAAATATTCCGCACACTTGATGTGTGGGATGAAAATAAAAATCCAGAAAACAAGCTATTACCGGAATTGGCCAATTCCATGGACGATCATTATATACAGAGTGCTAATTGCCTTACGTTTTAATGATAGCATCATTGAATATACACATACTTTATATCTTTCCTAGAAACTCCCAACTAATTGCAGCTCCTCTACGCACCAAGGCCACAACCAGCACCATCACATTTATTTACATTTCACTACATAGGTAGGTGTATCTATCTATCTATCTATCTATCTATCTATCTATCTATCTATCTATCTATCTATCTATCTATTTATCTATCTATCTATCTATCTATCTATCTATCTATCTATCTATCTATCTATTAACAACAAGGGTGGTCACTCTCACCCGGCAATGGGCCGAGAGGAAGCTATCCCTAAAAGGTCGGGCGGAGGTGGCAAACCCGTACATTGCATCCGTCATCGAATACCGTCTGACTGTCGTGCCTTGTCCCGACGCTACCATCACCAAACTGGAACGCATACTCTTCCGCTTCTTGTGGAAGGGAGGCGTTCCGATGGTTAGGCGATCCATTTGCTGTCAACAGCCGCTAAATGGAGGGCTGGGTATGCCGTGGTTGATGATGCGCAGACATGCGCTGAGACTGCGACATCTCCGGCGCTTCCTAGACGACGGTGAACAGGTGTGGTCACCGTTTGTGCGGCGCGTTTTCCCGCAGCTCGTCTCCTTAGCCGAACTGCAGTCATGGATTAAACAGAGACCTAGGCTCGGCGAATGGCACTGCGAGTGTCGCGTTGCTCTCAAGCAACTCTACCGTCCGGGACCAATCTTGTGCAACTTTGATTCCACAAAAGCGTTCTATAGAGGATTAGTGGAGGGGAGGTGCGACGACGATCTCGGGCAGAATCTGGGCGTCAACAAGGAACACCTGACCCGCCTGTTCAGGACAACTTTCGGGCCGGGACCTATGGACAACCACCAGAGATCACTGGCCTGGCAGTGCTATCGAGAAGCATTACCCGTTCGGGATAAGCTTTACAGACACGGTTCGAGACACACCGGACCGACATGCCCGAGATGCGGTCAGATCGACGAAACCGTTCTGCACGCACTCGTGCAGTGTCCAAAGATTTCCGACCTGTGGGCTTATGCCGAACGGCTGCTGTCACGTGTGGGACGAGTCCGCCTGTCAGCCGAGTCTATTGTGCAAGTTGCTCCACCACCGTCTCTCAACAGGGAAGGCAAGGCAGTGTTCATCATACTGGTGGCCATGGTGAAAGAATGTGTGTGGTGGACCCGAGCGAAATGATTAGAGACGAAAACTTACCTCTCTGGCCAATCGCTCATCAACTTTTTCAAGTATCACTTGAAAAGGAAGGTGAGAATAGAGAGACAGTTTTTGTCTCGTGAAAGTTTCATTAAAAGGTGGGTGAATGTAGCAAAGATGGTGCGTGCGAGTGACGATACCTCTTTGAGCATGATCCTATAAATCGAAAAAAACAAAAAAAAAATGTTTTAAAAAAGAGAGAGAGCACTGCGCTCTCATGTGTCTATTCCCTGCTGAGGTTACCATGGTCTTTTCCGTAGGCTTTTCCCTCCATGGATAAACCTAATGTTACCCCATTTTACACAATTGACATTTTCTGTGATATACGATACCCCATTTTTTTTTTGCCCCTACCGATCCCTTTTGATCGGATTTTTTTTTTCTTAAAGAAAAGCTCTACAGTTGTATTTGTCCCCTCTGTGTGCAGCCCTGTGTGGCTAATAAAAGAAAGTTATCTATCTATCTGTCTGTCTGTCTGTCTGTCTGTCTGTCTGTCTGTTTGTCTGTCTGTCTGTCTGTCTGTCTGCCTGTCTGTCTGTCTGTCTGTCTGTCTGCCTATCTATCTATCTATCTATCTATCTATCTATCTATCTATCTATCTATCTATCTATCTATCTATCTATCTATCTACGTATATATACGCACACACATATGTATATCAATGTATATGTATTTGTGAATGTGTAAGAACGTCTGTAGGAACGTATATGTTTTCAAGAGATGTGAGTTCGCGTCTCATGAACAGCTTTCGAATTTTCATATTCAAAAGAGTTATTCAACTCAAGATTTGCATGCTATTATGTGCAGCTCTATGTGCTTCGAAATCCATTGTTACACGCACACACACACGCAGACACGCACGCACGCACGCACACACACACACACACACACACACACACACACACACACACACACACACACACACATGCTCTATAGAGGCATTTCAAGCAACATTTGGCGATTTCAGAAACTGCTTGATGTATAGGTAGAGTGTCTCGACGTTGGAGAGCATAAAAATTAAATTTGTTGTTAACAAAAGGTTATCTGGCATGGAGGAATGGAAATCATCTGGGAGGCCATATGTGTAGCATCAGGGTTCGGCTCCTTGACATACTTCTGGAAAGAGTCAGAATTGGTTGTGGCAGAATTTATAAGATTTCACCAGCCCTAACGTGTGGTTTCCTGATTTCCTCTGATTTTAATTCCTTGAATTACTTTGTCTGGCGCAGTTCAGAGAGACACCAACCGATCTACCTCCTACATCAAGGCCGAGCTGGTGGCCGACATGAAGGATCTGTTCGAAAATCTTCCTGGGATACAGAGAGTAACGTATGCGCCAGGTACCAGAGCCATCTTGAGGCCGTGCTGGAAGCTCAGGCCGGTTACTTACTTTGAGTTATCTGCCGACCATAATCTAGTTGATGCTTTGAGTTTTTGAAATACTTTTATTTTTGTGTGGGGTATTGTGTTGTCCTTTTTCATTTATACAATTGTCAAATTTTGCCCGAACACCTTTTATACATACAGCCATATGTGTGTGAGTGTGTGTGTGTGTGTGTGTGTTTCTGCATCCGTGCATGCCAGTTTGCATATGTTAGCGCATTGGACAAAATTCCAAGTGGCATTTCCATTGGTTCTTTATGGTTTAAATTACAATTCTAATAAGATCGATTTGCCTTTCATGCAGTCAAGTACTAGGTGTTGACGTACTACTGAGGATTGATGTACCAGCAACTCCGAAATTGCTGGCCTTGTGCCAAAATTTGTGACCATTATCGTTAAGGTGGATGCTGGCCATTAACACGTTGAAGCAAATGCTTAGTTCCATTTCTTCCGACTTTATGTTCTGAGTTCAAATTCCACCGTCGTCGTCTTTACCTTTCATTCTTCCGGCATCGATAAATAAGTATTAGTTATATACTGGGGTCGATGTAATGGACTAGCCCCTTGCCCCAAAATATCAGGCCTTGCGTATATAGTAGAAATATTTATTATTATTATGGAAATATTTTCGTCGATAGTGTCATGCGAGATTCTACTGCACCACTTGGTGTACCTCCATGTTTCTAAGGTGTGTGTAACATTGTGTTCTTGCTTGTGTGAGTATTGCATGAAAGTACATGCTTCCTGTTGGTATACTCACCACTTTATTTTAATGTGAGTTTATTTTCTTGTTTCTTGTTATATTACTATGTATTCTGTCGCGTGTGGTATGTGTAATATGAGTTGTCTCATTGTGCAGGATGCTCAGCCTGCATTCGGTATTAGGCGAATGGATTAACCTCTTCTTCAGCTTTCGATAACTCGACGGAAGATTTGTGCAGTTACCGGTATCTCTATTCGCTATTCATGTCATTATTCATTATTGCATTTGTTGTATTTTTACTGCTTTTACCACTGGATTCTAAGCACAGAGAGTTAATGTTCTTTGATATGTATTTGCTGATTTTGTAATGTAGTTAATTCCTAACATTTTCGTATTTATACATGACAACAATAAATCATGTTACACAGGATATATAGGTTAAATATCGATCAGGATCTCTGGCATTTTTTATCCCTTACGTCTCGCTTCATGTTTATGAGCGTTTCTACATTCCATGTTCGCTCTCTCCAGCTTTCTTCTTCTCCCCCTCCTCATTCTTTCCATTTTTTAAATTATATATATATGTATATATATATATATATATATATATATATATATATATATATATATATATATATATATATATATACTAGAGTGTTACTAGTCATATGCTGGGAACTTTGGAAGCATATTTTTGCTACAGTGGATAATTAGATAAAAATTAAATAATAATGATTGTACGTAAGTCACATATTCTGATATTATCCATGGGGGCAAAGTGTTTTAATGTTATTGGAGCAATAAAGTCAGTAAGCTGTCAGTATCAATAGCACGCCGACCTACATGCTTAGCGGTAGTTCGTCCGTCTTTACCTTCTGAGTTCAAATTCTGCTGAGATCGAATAACCTTTCATCCTTCTGGGATTGATAAAATAAGTACTAGTTGAGTAGTGAAGTCGATTTAATCGATTTTCCTCCTCCCCCGAAATTGCTGGCCTTGTACCAAAATTTGAAGCTAATATTATTGTAGCAATAGTAATGATATATTCTTTTGGAAGAGCTTCTGAAAGTTCTTTCTCCTAGTGATTGGTGCAAAAAGAGGAAAAGCGATACAGAAAAGATTATTTCCAAATGTTCATTACAATAAATATTGTTATTGATTTCGAATTTTGGCATATGGCGGACATGTTTGAGGGAGAAGGTAAGTCGATTATATCGACCCCAGTGCTCAAGTAGTACTTAATTTATCGACCCCGAAAGGATGAAAGTCGATAATGGTGGAATTTGAACTTACAACGAAAAGACGGACGAAATGCTGCTAAGCATGTGACACTGGCACGATAAAGACTCTGCAGTTTCGTTGCATTCACAATGGATATTTATATTGCATAGCCTTTTCAGCTATAGCCTATTACTCTGCCGTCCGTTTCAACTTTTCCTCCTCCAACTCCTTCTCCTCCTAATTTTTTTTTCTCTAGCGTTCTTTCAGTAATTATCTGCCACTAAGCACAGAATGTACAGTCATTCTGAACTACGTAGGTTACTTCTCTCTATCTCTCTGTTTTAACCTATCTTTTCCCCTCTGTGCATGGTTGCAATATTCGTCAACGAGTTGACCACCATTGATATTGCCTATTATTGCATACAAATGCATTAACAGAGATACATGCACATATCTGTGGGAGGCAGATGTGTGTAAGTATTTATAGGTATGCACACAAATGCATATACGTATAGGCATACTCATAAACGCATATATATGTATGTAACCATCAGTAATTTTCAACCTCTTTGCCACTCTTTTCGTTTCAATTTCTTAAATATTCAACTTGCAATATGTTTAACACGCCAGTGATTCAGTCATTTAAGCAAGAAGGGCAATGGTAAAAGGATTTAAAGTATTTGTACTTCAAACAAGTCGAAACTGTTATTACACTGTTCCCCAAAGCTGACGAGAAGTTCCCAAAAGACATAACTTCTGGTGTATTTGTTTACATTTGTCATTTCAGTTTCCATACACTCATACGTACATACATACATACATATATACATACATACGTACGTACTTACATACATACATACATACGTGCATACATACACATATACATACATATACATGAAAATAACTTAATATAATTAACTGAGAGTGGCCAGTGGAATGTGTATAATTCGCGAAGGAAAATAACTGTTTATTAGATAACACGTAATATAATTTCTTGATTTATTGGTAATAACTCCACTTCCAGAAAGTGTAGAAAAATCTCTTTATGGCAATAGACATTAACTGCAATTTAGAGTCTGAGATAATTGCAAGAATAGAGAATACTTTCAACTCTGCGTACCATTAAGAAAAAAGGAATCTGATTGTCTGGAGAATGAACACATACAATGTTTGTTCTGAACGTGCTAAAACACCAACAAACAGTCATTTATACATAAATACGCATGTGAGTATGTGTGTGTGTGTGTGTGCATGTGCATGTGTTTGTGTGCATGCATGTGTGTGTAATATTTGTGTACATTTGCATGTATGAAGCAGAGGTGTAGCAAAGAAGACAGACGTGGTAGCACGTGCACTCGTGCGCAGGTAAGACGTGATGCCAAATATTCATATTTCGAATCATGCCTGTTAAGTTGAACCACCAAAATGGTCGTTGACCCTGGACAAAGAACACTTACTACACTGGAAACACACACACACACACACACACACACACACACACACCTACACCTACACACACACACACACACACGCACACACGCACACACAAACACACACACACAAGCTCACACACAGATATATATATGTGGCTCGCCGGCATTGGAAACCGATCTAAGATTTACAGGGTGACCACCAGGATTATATATCTTTGAAACCATTTTGGGAAATGTATGTGTGTGTATGTGCGTGTGTGCGTCTCATGGCGATTTGTATTTTCAGAACAGATATTCTGTTGATATATACAAAAATCCTGCGATGACAAACAAAGTACAAGAAACGTCGATGAAAAATTATAAAATAAAAAAAAGGAAGGAACTTGAGGAAAAGTGTGAATAAGGAGACTACCAATTCCTGATGAATGATTTTGTTTAAAAATCCAGAGGTGAGTATTAAATCTGTTTATTAGTGACAAATAAATTACAGCTAACTCAAAGATCTCTTCAAATTCACATTTTATGTTTCAACCTCATAAGTGTATTAATTTGTTCTTTCCTATTGATACCTTCAAAAGGTTAGAATAAAATAAGATACTAGCTATATATTAAGTTTAAAACATTGTCGCAGTGGAAGAATCGAACGCAATTTTTACATCTTAATTCGATATTTTCTGAGATAAACTCATTAATTATAGTGTTTCTCAGTCAGCAAGACTTATAAGGAAAATATACAGGAATTGCTGATAAAATAGATTGTTTTCTACTGTATTTTTGCAAGATTCATGGTGATACATATTTGCAGGAGCAAGTAAATATGTCAAATTTGAGCGCCTACTTTATAAAGTATGACTGTAAATCCTCTCTCCCCACATAAACAAATTGCTTAGCCTGAAATGCTGAGATTCTCTTCTGCTTTTGTCATGCCAAGTCGTCCAACTCATCAAACTTTACATCTACTAACATTTATTCTACTTTCTAATTAGTTTTCCTTATGCAATCGTTTCTAGTGTCCTACTAAATCTTCTCTGGTACACTGGCTCTCTATTCCTATACATTAGATATCATTTTGCTATGATATTTCACTTGAAGCTTTCATCTTTCTCATTTCAAATCCATGCAGATTTTTTGTTAACATTAGTGAACCAATGATGTAGACAAATTTTTATTCACGCCTCATTCCATTATCTTTATTGACACATCTCTAATATACTTGGCAACAACATGAATCTTATAATCTTAATTATATTCCCTTCTTTACTAATAGAATGTATATGTATTCACATACATACACACACTCACGAACACAAACACACGCATAAAGCTAAAGAAAACCTCCTTCTTCATATAACATTAGTTTGAAGACATATTTTATATGGAAAACGTTCTAATGAAGTATTCGGAGGAATTTTACTGTAATGAATTACAAGTCGCAAGTCACACCATGTTATTGCTTGAGACAGATATTTTAGCAAGACTCAGTAAACATACAAGAAATTAAAAATATGGGAATTGAGTAGAAACTGCTTCATAACAAGCTTTTCACAATCGAAGAAAATTACAATTGAGAAACTTACATTTAAGAAGGGGCAGTACGAATGAGAAAAATTTAATCACGATCTTGAATTAGATTTTCAAGTTGTTTATAATCTTGTTTCTAGATAAAATAGCGTACACACTTGCTGGTATGCATTTCTATGCAACCCACTCTATAAGACAATGATGTGCCATTCGATCCATATCCTCGTTTCTTTCACTATTTATTCACTTCATCTCATTGATTTTTTCTTCTCTATATTTACTCAAGAACTTGTTCACCTGTTTACACATCAGTTGTTGTTTATCTCGCTAAAACACCCATGTTTCTTCTTCAGCCGTAGATATTGTTTGCTTCCTTTGAGGAATTGAAAAAGAAAAACATTTGACAAAAGGAACACAAATCCTAAAGCTAAATGAGCTCAGCTGAAGGGATAGTTAGGTATTGTCAAGGCTTATTTAAAAGAAAATATTAGATGAATTGAGGACAAGCAAGTGTCTAAAACTACATAGAAAATAAACGTAAACTGTTTACAGCTTTTCAATTTTAATGCTAAAGAAAAAGTGACTGAATAAGAACAGAGCTTGTACTCATACTTCTTGAATTTATGGGCATCAAAATTCTACACGTGAGCCAGAAAATTTAAGGCATTAGAAAAGGAACTGAAGATGTTCATACTGTTTCCACAACAATAGTAAAATGGCACTAATAAAAGCACAACACCAGACAAATGAAATAGAACACATAGTTATTGGAAGAAGTAATGATCCATTCTGAACCAGTGAACTGTTTAGCAAACAATTCCGAAAATCACAAAACCATGGCGAAAGAATTACACCGAGAAATATATGACAGAAAGTACAGTTGTAAGCGTTAGTTTCAAATGTCTCTATGGTAATAAGAGAAGTGATTTTAATAGGCCAATTAGGTTTACATCCTAATGAACCGCTTTGGTGACAGTATTGATGTAAATCTATTAACTCTAATTCGTTTGGCAACAAAATATCTTCCGCGTCCTTGACATGCATTGTAAATTTATTGCAATGTAAGAATACTTTCTAAAACAAATAACAAATTCATGCATTGCAAAATACCTACATCTATATAATAGAATGCGTCACACACACACACACACACACACACACACACACACACACACACACACACACACACACACACACACACACACACACACGCACACAGACACACATGCATACACACACATATATACACAGGGAAAGATAGATAGATAGATAGATAGATAGATAGATAGATAGATAGAGAGAGAGAGAGAGAGAGAGAGAGAGAGAGAGAGAGAGAGAGAGAGAGAGAGAGAAGATGACATAAAGCATAATCCTTATAATGAAAAACCTATATGAGTAAATGCTATGAAAATATCTTTTACATGGAGTAAAATTAATTTTAGAAGACAGTATGGTACTGTCGTCTTTTGGAAGACCTGCTCTAATGTATACGTTATATATAGACGAGGAACAAGAAACTAAGAAGCACAATGTTAAATTCTGGGATTAAATAGATGGTCACCTATGTATCACAATGAGCACCACAACAATGATAGTTTGTCCTATCCACTCAGACCATTGTTGCAACATTCACCCACATTTAATCAAAATTACTGAAATGCAGTTGTACTTAATTTATCGATCCAGAAAGGATTAAAGGCAAAGTTGACCTCGGCGGAATTTGAACTCAGAACGTAGCGACGGGTAAAATATTGCTGAACGGGGTGGCAATACTGAGCAGTGACTTTCATGGCTTCTGAACATTACTGATTGGAAGTTTTGTCAACTATATGATTTGCGTTGTTCTAAAAGATGCGCTACAGCAAATCCGCAGCTCAGTACCGCCGATTTGCTTGTCAATTACTTGATATAACCAATTGAGCGCTTCTGATCTTAAATGATTGGAAGGTTTGTCATGTACATTGTTTTGTCTTGGTATAAAAGATGGGCTACAGCAAATATACTGCTCAGTACCACAGATTTGTCACTTGTTCGACCTTAACTAGTTGAGCATGTTCCTTAGTGGCTTACAATATGTGCATCTCTCTTAACGAGCAAAAGTAGTTGGGGAGCATCATAGCCACGTGTTGAATTCTTTGGGGTTTGAATAATTCACCTTAGGAAACATGGGTGTTTTGTTCAACATCTTTTAACAACCCTTATTCAGAGACCTTTTGAGCGGGATGGGCTACTCGACCTGAAGAGAATTCTAACTGGGCCCCACCTG
>NC_142940.1:22995025-23012525 GCF_046866305.1 Octopus bimaculoides
ATCTGCATTTAGGGTCAGAACCGTTTTGAAGAACGTTAGCCTGGTAATTTTGGTAAGCAAGCTTTGATATTGCAACGCCAATATGAAACCTTCGGTCTCTGCTTTTAGTCCTAAGCGTCTCAGTCACTGATAGGTTGTTACTAGGTGTACATTTCTGCTTCGAAGTATCTACTGTACGTGCAGAGGCTTGTGGCTCCAGCGCTCCTCAATTTATTTCTGCCCGTTCTTTTTTGCAGCCTGTTTGATCCGTTATGCTTGTTTAGTGGAAGTGGTTTCATTTTCTTCATCTAATTTACTATTAATACCGAGTTCTCTTGCGAATTTGCAAGTTTCCTTGACAATAGAATGTATTTTTTTCTGCTTTCGTGTTTGCATAGAAGTCACAGCATCAAAATGTATAATATAGTAAACCCTCTCTTTTATATGGACGATCTGAAACTGCTTTTTTAGAAATAATGAAGAGCTAGTAAGGCTGTTAAGAACTCTTAAAGCGTTCAGTAATCAGATCGGGATGGATTTTGGATGACATCGTCATGGATATCGAGATCCATTGCAATTGTATCGCGCTCTTAGTCTTGTCTAATAATAATAATAATAATAATAATAATAATAATAATAATAATAATAATAATATTGATAATAATAATAATAATAATAATAATAATAATAATAAGTACCAGGCAGTGGCTCTCATGGCTTCACATCTTAACTAATTGGAAGTGGTATAAAAGATGTTTTGTCTTGGTATAAAAGATGGGCTACAGCATATATTCTGCTTAATACCACAGATTTGCTTGTCAGTTGTTTGACCTTAACCAGTTGAGCATGTCCCTTGGTGGCTGACAATATGTGCATCTCTGATCACGAGCAGAAGTAGTTGGGGAGCATCATAGCCATGAGTTCTTTGGGGTTTGAATAATTCACCTTTGGAAACATGGGTGTTTTGCTCAACATCCTTAAACAAACCTTATTCAGGGACCTTTTGAGCGGGATGGGCTACTAGACCTGAAAAAAATTCTAACTGGGCCCCACCTGCGAGGTCATGTGCTGTTTATCTCGATATGAGATCACCATGTCGCGCACATATGGTTGTGATGCATGTGCCTGGTGTACCCTTATCAGACGGGTAGTCATGATGGGTATATTGGGCGTTATATATTTTACCCCAGTGTCACTTTGATGGCATGCTCTGCTCTCTCACTCAATAATAATAATAATAATAATAATAAAATAACAATAACAATAAAGGCAAGCTCAAACAAACATCTTCCACTAATTAGATACGGACACTACGGTCAAGTACCTTGACCCATAAGAAAGCTGTAAATACCTGGGGATAAACTAAGGAGATATATACAAGATGCTTCTATGAAGGAAAAATAAGAAAATAGTATTACAGCAGAATAAAACTCCCACTCAAAACTGAACACAATTCCAAAAGTTGCATCGAAGTCATTAACACCCCGGTACATCCTGTAGCCCCTATAGTTTTATTATTATTATTATTATTATTATTATTATTATTATTATTATTATTATTATCATCATTATTATTTTTTATTATTATTGTTGTTGTTGTTGTTGTTGTTGTTGTTGTTGTTGTTTTCATATACACACAACAGATTAGACTGTTGGAAATGAAAAAAATCCTAGCATCGGGCTACAACATGTAACCTTAGATTTCAAGAACCCCGCTAAGTATCCTAACTGTCCCTAATAACACTGTTTTCTGGAGCTGTACTAAATTGTGTTTTCTGCCTGTTTCCTTTAACCATCTGTTCAGATTTTTAGGGATAGTTCTTAATGTACCTATAACTACTGAGATACATTTTCCCGCCCCTTTCCATAGTCTCTGTAATTCAATGGCTAGGTCCCGGTACTTTGCTATTTTTTGTATACCTCTCATATTGACTTTTTCATCATTTGGGACTGTAAAATCAATTATCTGTCAAATTTCCGTTCTCTTTTTCTGCAACTACCAATTCAAGCCGTCTAGCTCTATTACTCTGTCAGCCTGAATGTTAAAGTCCCACATCTTCTATTTCTTACTTTCTAGCACTTTACTAGGTTCCTGTTCAAACCACTTATCAGTATGCTCAAATCCTAGCTTTCTACATAAGTGAATTATTCTCCCTAGGTTGTCATGTAATTTCTTGTATTCTTTCTGTGCCAGCATGCTACATTCCCTTACCATATCAGTAACGCTTTTCCTCCTTTGATTTGAATAACCTACACAGGGAATCTACTTGGATTTTATCTATCTTGGCTGTTATCCAATTAGTCCTTAATGTATGATCCTGTGCTGCTATTAACAAACTCTTTGTCTCCCTTTTCAACTTTCCTTTCTGAAATCATAACCATGTCTCACAACTATTATTTGCTGCGACCATCTTGGGGAATCTACCATACAACACCTTTTCCTGCAACTCAGATAATTTATCTTTGATTTCATTAGCTTCCTCACCCTTTTAATGTACTCCTCAATTTTCCTTTTCATTTCTATAGTTAATACTCTGTCAGATTCTAATACTTCTTGATATCTATAACCCTCTCCTCCTCTCAATGATTTTAATGTCTGACCATCTGGTAATTGGATGCCTTCGCTGTTGACAACATGTCCTCTTCTCATGACTAATATTGCACATTTATCTATGCCAAATTCTATACCTATGTCTTTGCTGAATTGTCTTACAATCTGTATTAAGGAATCTATCTCTCTTTTATTCTTACTAAAATGCTTCAGATCATCCGTGTAGAGCAAGTGGTTAATATTTCCCTTAGCATTTCTGCCATAATACTAAACTGAGGGGGATCATCATCATCATCATCATCATAATTATCCTGATCATCATGATCATCATGATCATGATCATGATCATCATGATCATGATCATGATCATCATTATTATTATTATTATTATTATTATTATTATTATTATTATTATTATTATTATTATTATTATTATTATCATTTCTATTACAATGATCTTTTTTGATTTTTCCAAAGTTTGCTTTTCCCATCGACCTCTCTTCGGTTTCTATCTTGAAAACTAAATAGACTGGTATTGTTGCATGAAATGAGTTTCCTAGTTGTTTCTTGTTGTTGTTGTCGCTGATTCCCCATGTCTTTATCAGTTGCAGCTGTGAAAACACCCTTCTGAGTCTCATCTCTCATTCGTGGATATGAGGATGGGCAAATTTCACTTGCTGGCTCATAAAGTGTGCCGGTCGTTTTCCTAGGACCGACAACCTTTTTATCGATTGTTCTTTGGATTTTTTGTTGGAAATCTTTCTGATGGAATTTTCTTCGCACATGTTATTGCTAGGTTATCCCTATTAAAAACTGAGCTTCAACTTCTTTCTCCCATTATTCACTAAAGAATTCAGTTCCGATAGAGTTTCGTAGCCTCGCGTGGTCATGAAGACGTTATGCCAATCTGACCACATCGTCTAATGTTATATCTGTGATAACTATCTGTACCTACTGTCTGCTCATATTGTGCCGCGATATTGACTGATAATCAATATTCGACATCAACCACCTATCCCTTTTCTTGATGTTCCTTCTCTTCCGGTCCTGCGAAAGCAAATAATAGGTAGGGTCTATTCAGGCTTGCACTTTTACCTCACCCTCCGTTTGAAATATGTCGCATATATGAGTCATACCTTCCCCAATGCATGATGATTCTCTTAAGATATCCACCGGAGATGTTTCTAATTCTAGCTTGGTTTGAACCAGAAAACCAGTTGTGTGCTGATCAAAAAATAAATGTGTTATTTTTCTCTTCTAATAAACATCAGTGTTTAATTATAGAATGCTAAAAAAAAAAAAAGATTTTTCTAGACTTTCAGTCTTTCAGCAAAATGATCCATATTAAGAGCCTTCTTCTTTGAAAACGGTCGTACTTTTATTTAACCAACGCCGGAGATATGAAATGCAAAGATGATATCAGCGTCAATTTAGAAACTAAAGAAGCAGAAGAGACGCTTTAATGATTCTGCTTACTCGTAACACAGACTTGCATCCATGAATTAGGGCAAATCGTTTTCAGAATATAAGCAATAATAATTTTTTATGAGTCATAAGATAATATAAAATTTCACTCTTGAACTGGTTTAAACTCAGATCATTTAATCTTCTCTAATAATATTTACCTTCGATAATAATTATAAAATTGGTTTCACAAGGACAACAATTTTAGGGGAATGGGGTTCATCGATTATATCGATATCAGTACTTGATAGGTACTTTATTTTATTGACCCTCAAAAAAAGGTAGTTATTTTAATTAATAAGAAAGGATGAAAAGCAAATCCACCTTGGCGGAAAGTAAAATGAAAATGTAAAGCCAGAATAATAATAATAATAATAATAATAATAATAATAATAATAATAATAATAATAACAACAACAACAACAACAGCAACAACTATGAAATTGGCGTCTGGTATGTACAGGAATGTGAGAAATATGTGTCTTTGTACCTCTCTGTGAGTAATGTGTGTGTATATGCGTGCGTGCATTCATGTATGTGTGTGTGTGTGTGTGTGTGTGTGTGTGTGTGTTCACAATAAGTGAGGGAAGAAGCTATACAGTATTAGGGATTAACAGATTAACGACGGAGAAACTGACTGAGCTTCTGTTTCTGAAGACTTCAGTTGTGTGTGTATATGTCCGTTAACGAATGTATTGCAAATGAATGTGCCTGTGGTGCCCAACTGCATTCGTTTGTGCGTAAGTAGTAAATGATTTATGCGTTCTACAGATGAAGAATCCGAATTCTATGTCTCTGCATGTAGTTTAGTCAGGTGTTCGGATACATCTCTATGTATGTGTGTGTGTTTGTGTGTGTGTGTGATGCGCGGTTGCGCACGTGGACATGAGTGTGTGTGTGTGTATAAGTGTGTGTGTGTGTGTGTGTGTGTGTGTGTGTGTGTGTGTGTGTGTGTCTGTTTGTTTCAATTTATGGTGTTATGCAGCTTCAGTACGTTTACAGAAATTTGTGTGTATTCATGCGTGTACGAATATTTGTATAAGCGTACGCTGTTTGTTTTTGAGTGTTTATACATAGCTATGTATGCATGTGTACACGCGCATCCACACATACACATACGTATATACACACATAAACACACACACATATATATGCATATATATATATATATATATATATATATATATATATATATATATATATATATATATATATATATATGAATGTGTTTCTACAATTACATATCTGTACGTGTTTATGCACGAACACATATGCATTCATATACGTGGGTATGTCTGCGAGTGTATGCGCGTATGTACGCCTGTTTCTATGTATGACTGTGCGAGTGTAATTAGCTACGCTTTTGTTTCTGTTTGTTTGTTTGTGCGCATGCATGACTGTATGCGCGTGCGTATGCTCTACATCTGGTATGAGAAATCGAAAGGGAAAACATGAAATAGAGGAAAGAGAAACCGAGACGTGTACGTATGTATGCATATGTGAATGCGCGTGCGTGTAAGTGTGTGTGTAAGTGTGTGTTTGTGTGTGTCTGTGTATGTCTGTATTTGTGTGTCTCTGTCAGTGTGTGTGTGTATGTGTGAACAGTTTACCTCATTCTAGGAGAAGGCTTAACTGTATGTCTCCACGCATGTGTAGGTATGCGTGTGAATATAAATATGCAAACGTGTATTTAAACATGTGCGTACGTGCGTGCATACAGGCCAGTTTGTATAACATGTAATGGTACAATCACGTACTAAATGCACGTGAAGTATAATGCGTCGTGCGTATACTGAACTTTACACGGATATACATACACCATATATACGTATATGAATGCTATCTATCTATCTATCTATCTATCTATCTATCTATCTATCTATCTATCTACCTATCTATCTGCCTAATCGGTCTATTATTGATGTATGCATATGTACATATACCTATGTACACATTTATATAATCACACATGCATGTATGTAAATGTGGCGAGTTTGAGAGTATACGTGTGTAGGTATGTGTAAATATGCATGTCTGTATGCACCTACACACTCACAGACATACAAAGGCATATACAAACACACACATATCTATATACATACACACTCACACAAATACATATATGTATATATATATATATATATATATATATATATATATATATATATATATATATATATATATATATATATATACATATACATATACATTCATACTCACAATAATACACATAGACACACTCGTACACACATATACATATATATTTGTGCGGATGTGTATTCGATTATGTATTTATGTAACCATATGTGCATATATCTATATTTGTATAAGTATGTGTGTGTATGTGCGAGTGTGCGTATAATTGCTTAAATGTACATCTGTAGATATGTCTAAAAGACGGTGGTGGGTTGAGAAAATTGTGTGTAGAATACAGGAAATACATTTTACGTGAGAAGAATCAGGATGCCAAAGATAGGTGAGAAGGAAGAACAAGACAAAATGCAAGAGGGGCGGAGCGAGGTAGAAAGAGAGAGAGAGAGAATAATAGAGATGGATATATATATATATATATATATATATATATATATATATATATATATATATATATACATGAACATGGAAACGTACATATATACATAGACGTGCAAACGTAAGTACTGAAGCCTATACGATGAGAGAGAGGGTGCAATCTATAAAATGGGTGGTAGCAACAGGATGAAAGTAAAAGAAATGTCGAGCTTGAAGAGAGAAAGGAGTGGAACAGACAGGATAAGAATGGAGAGAGAGAGAGAGAGGGGGGGAGAGAAATGGAAGGGAGAGAGACAGACAGTGACTGGGAGAGAGACAGAGAGATTGAAAGTGGGCGGGAGAGTGACTGACAGATCAACAGCTCGTTTGATAGATACATAAATAGAAGGGAGCGGAAGGTATTAAAGACGATGATACGATGCGAAATTTCGGTTTCAGAGAAGAGAATGGTTTGAAAGAAATCCATAGAATACATGGCAAAGAAGGTGGTAGGAGGAGAAAATATAAGAGAAGAAAGAAAATCACATACGCGTGCAGACATACACTCACACACATACATACATACATACATACATACATACATACATACACAAAATTGAATGAAAGGAGAAGGATTAAGAATGGTAAGGCAGTGAAGAAAAAAATAATAAAATACGGAGAAGTACTGAAAAGAATTGAAATATAAATGAAGAAATGATGAGAATAAAAAAGTAGAGAAGAATAAATAAGAAAAAAGAAAAAGCAGGAGAAAAAGGTGATTGAAAGAAAAGAATGAAGATTTGAAGAATAATGAAAAGATAAAGGAAGAGATTGAGCTGCTGAGGGAGAAGAAGTGGAAGAGAATAGGGGAGTGATAAAAAGGATATTGTAATGAATTGAGAAGGAATGAGCTGAGTGGTAAGGTAAAGAAAGAACAGGGATGAACGTAACATTTATATATATATATATATATATATATATATATAGCAAACACTCTTTAAGAAATAATGCAATAAACAACAAAAATGTAAACCAGAAAATGCAAGTGAAGGAGAAAGAAAGAAATGTGAAGAAGAGAGAAAGATGCAAGACTAGAAGAACCGGATCAGAAGAATGGAAGTGTAAATTAATTCAAGCTGACGTTGGAATCACCACTACCATCACTACTACCATTCATCGCCAACGCCAGCACCATCCACTAGAATTAAGTATTTAAGTATCGCGAAACATTTAAAAGAACAGACCCATCACACCATGTACACACACACACACACACACGCTCAGTCACTGTGCGCTTGCGCAAATTGCGGAGCCATCACACTAAGTGCACATACACACGCACACACACACACACATGCTCAGTCGCTGTGCGCTTGCACACGTTGCAGCTGAGAATTTTTATCTGTACGGCACACTTTGCATACACCATTCAACGAGGGGATTATGTGACATTCGTGCTGTTCACATGTCTGTTATAATACAGAGTTGATAGTTGTTGTTTAGTTTTGTAAATCTATTTGGTTGCTAGATCAAAAGTCAAAGTGTGAACTTGTACGCGGTTATTCCATCCGATAAAAGTATTTACGACATCCTCAAACTCATCTTACCTTTTCAGACAGGGAGTTACACATGGATAATATTACTCTTGGGCAGTTTCATAGTAAAATAACGGGTTGTCATGACGAGGAACCTTTGATCATAAGCTTGCTCTTTCGAAGCTGACATGGAACTAATCGACAGCAGCAAGAACAACAGCAACAAAAAAATAGCATGCAAAGTTGGTTTTCAATTAATTATTGAAAGGAAAAATATTCTAGAATAGTTTTCATTTGAATTGTCTTCCAGCTTGGCGTATATTTAACTAACTTGGATCACAGGTCTGCTCACTCAAGGCTTATATGGCAGCAAAGAACAACATTAATTTCAACAACACCCATTGCAATGACGTTACGTGCTGGTCTTGCTAACCGACCGAAACGCTATAACTGCATGGTACTAATTTAAGGTTTGATGTAACACAGCAGTTAAGGAAAAACAACTGCAAGGAGACCTGCAGTGATTGAAAGAAAGAATATTCCGGAACGATTTTAAATTTACCTCTTCTAGAGTACAGCTTGTGTTCATCTCAGTCCTTTCAAGTAACTAGTATCTGGTTAACGCTATCTTGCTGGCGTTGAGTGAAGAAGTAAAAAGTTCCAGCGTATGGGGCATATGTAAGATATACTAGACACTGCTGTCAAAAGTCGTCTTCGATGCGAACAAACTATAGGGGCTATAATCACAATAAAACTGATAATTGTGAAATGGCGATACTGAGGGTATGGTTTTGATCGTGAAAGCAGGACGGAAGCTACAGGTGAGAGGAAGTTTACTTTGGGCAGTCCAGAAGTTAACCTCGCATCAAATCTGTTTTGGGTGCGTACTATGCCCGGTGGGCCAAACCCGTCTGAGTGATCGCTTCTGTTCTTGGCTACTTAACTAGACCTCTCGTTCAGTTTAACACCACTACCTACTTTTAGAAGGACTGGATCATTTAAAAGTAGTCTTTTTTACATTGAAGAAGACTTTTCATTTCACTAGTTTTGGAAGTCCTGAAAAGGGTTTGAGTTTTGTCTTTTACTCTCCGAAAAAGTCATTCATATTGGCTGGCAGATAAAGTTCAGAAGCAAAATCTTCAACAGTTTGGTTTCAGCAGAGTAACAGCATAGTATCTTCAACTTTGTTTATTAATGTCTAATATCATACTAAAATAAGAATTTGTTATTATCAATGCTAACCCCCTCATGAACTTTACCACCATCAACAATAACCACCACCACCACCACCACCACCTCTACCACTACCAGTAACAATCCCTAAACGACGATGACCACCAACAACACTAATTCTATATCACCACCACCACTACATCGTCTACGCCCGTACCATCGTCACTACCAACACTACCACCACCATCACCACCACCAGTAACAAAATGCACTAAACTATCACCACCATCGTCATCATATAACAGATTTCTGCTGCTGCTGATGGTGATGATGAAGATGATACTGAAGTTTCTGGTATATGTGCTTAATTTCTAAGATTGGTTAATCACTTAAAAGTCGTTACTGTTAAGTGATTAGCCAATCAGAGCATATGATGGAATAGATCTGAGAGATTGATACGCACACACACACACACACACACATACACACACACACCCACACACACACACACACACATATATATATATATATATATATATATATATATATATATATATATATATATATATATATACATACACATGTGTCTGTGTATGGGAAGAGAGAAAGAGAAAAGAGAGAGAGAGTGGGGGGAAGAAGAGAACGGATATTTTGAGAGTCAAAGAAAGTTGTTGCTTAGCCGCAGGTAAGCTCTGACCATTCTGCTTGTGTTTTTTTCTTTTCTTTTCATACATTGCATACTTAGGACTACATTATCCAGTGTGTCTTTCCTTTCTCTAAGATGGTAGGATGTGATTTGAGATAGATTTCCGAGCAGCCATGTAGAAGTTCCATTGTAGGCCCTGTGGCGATATGGTAATGCGTCTGACTCAAGTTTAAATATTGTAAAATTAGAATGAGATATAGAGAGAATCAAACTGATAAAGGAGAAGAGAGAGAGAGAGAGGGTGAGGATAGTGAAAGGGAGTGAGAGAGATGTGGTACGACAGACAAGTAAAGTGTATTTGTAGAAAGAGACAAAGATATGAGAAAGAATGCTCAAATATAGTAGTCATTGTGGTGAATGGGAACATATAACTGAATGTGATTCACGTAATGGCGGCTCCATAAAAATGTCAGCCATTTTACTCTTATATCAGTATTGAAATGTATAGTATTTTCCATGTGAGCATTGCGTTTGTCATGTGAACGGCAAGAGGATCAACAACAAGAAGAATAAAAAATTTAAGTTGGAAGAGGAGGAGGTGGAGGAGAAGAGGAAAAAGAAAAGAAGAGAATGATGACGATGAGAAAAATAACGATGGCAATAACCACAATAAAGAAAGAGAATTGATCACAACAATAGCGAGAGAGGCAGCAGCAGCAGTAGCAACAACAAAGAAAATATTCACTAAAAAAAAGCGAAAAAAAATCAGTTGTAACCATAGAAACTCCAGCAATGACAACAAAAATAATGATATCAACAATAATATAATTAGACAGACTAAAAAAATAAATAAAAATAGCAACTTCTGTTACGAAGAGAACCAAACCGACAGTAACAGCAGCAGTAGCAACGGCAGTAGCAACGGCAGTAGCAACGGCAGTTGCAACGGCAGTAGCATTAGCAACAGAAATACCATTTAGAAAAGTCAATACGAGAGTCTGGACCTGCTGGAAATAACAATCTAATATGTCTCAAATCGCGCATCTTGACCTAAGTATAGAAGGATATATTAGATGATATCGGCTAAAGTATATTATGTCGTAAAAAATGTCGGAATGGAATTGGCTGGAAAAGTTTTCATCATTATTTTGCGAAAAAATATATATATGTTGCATTAAAAACTACCATAAAACAACAAGAGCTGCAGTAGAGATGATGAAGAACACGCACGCACACGCATGCGCACGCACACATGCGCATGTGCACGCACACGCATGCGCACGTACGCACGCACACGCATACACAAACACACACACAAACACACACACTCACACACACACACACACATTTTATGATTTAGAAAGTGGAGAAAGTATAGTGTCTCGAAATTTGAAATCCTTCCTTCTCTTCCATGACTGGTGAAATAATGAGAGAGAGTTACCTTCTGATCAGAGATATGGCCTGAATGCTTGTATCGGAATGGATTTCGGTAAAATACTCTCGGGACCAGGTGATGGAATTAAGCGGAACTACCAATCAAAAACAGGAACGATATTTCCAACGTGATTTTGTACGGACAAGTTTACCTGCCAAGTGTCAGTCACGAGGAACAAAGCACTTGCTTCAGTTGTTTTACAGTGGAATGGAATCCGAAACAACCTTGTTCACTTCTTAACTATACGTGTGCGATAATAGTTAAATATGAACACAACACAGCTGTTGCAATACAATCAGAACGCTAGTTGTCGAGGCTTAGAAGGAAATATTCACCGACCTCTTAAAAATAGCTGCCAACAATATCTCAACCTATTCCTAGAAAATAAAATTCAATCGTTCAGACGTGAGAATTCTCTGGGGTGAGGAAGGAGAAGAAACTCACAACCGGAATACTTTTGATCATTGATCTGCGCAATTAGCACCAACTTTAGACTTAATAAGACCACTATTTAGAACACAGGCACAGAAACTAGAAGTGAACAATAAGAAAAACAGATACAATAATACACCATTATCAGCTGCAACAACAAATGGACATAATAACAGTAAGCATAAAGGCAGCAACAAGTACAATAGGCATAACAATGCAGGAATGCCAGCAGCTACGAGAATAGATTTCACAACACTGCAAACATGGCGTGGAAAATAGAGATAACAATGCAGCAATAATAGAAGTAACAAGAATAAAATATATAATAGTTCAATAAACGTAAGAACTTGAATACATTTACCAACACAAAATCTATAGTAATGACAACACTAGTGACAAGCAGAGATATAGCAATAGCAACAAGAACAATTGACATAGTACAACAATAGCAACTAGAGCAATAGATATTAACAAGAGTAATAAAGAATAGCAGCACAACTTCAATACAACTGCAACAAAAATAAAATCCAAACAACTTTGTCAACCACAACAGAGGTAAGAACAGTTTATATATAACAATGCAATAACAAATACAAGACCATTGACAGTTGCAACGAGAACAATAAAGATAACAACATGACATCACTAGAGTAAGAATAAGATTAAAAGCTTTATAACACAAGGGTAGGAACAGGAACAACACATAAAGCACACCAATGGCAACTAAAAGAAACAGCACTAGCAACAAGACCAATAGACATAACACAACAATAGCAACTTGAACAGCAATAAACAGTAGAAAAAGGAAGAGGCATAACAATGCGCTAGCAACAGTATCAAAAGGAAAACACCTGTTACATCAGCATCAAACAGCAAAAACATTAGGCATAACGCAACGTGAATAAGAATTGTAGTTAACAAAATGCAGAGTGAAGAAAAATAGTATCAATATAAACAATAAAGAAGAAAACAACAATAATACCATTAATAAAGAGAACGATCGGCAAAATAATAAATCAACAACAATGACAAGATGAACAATAAATGACAATGATTTATTTTCTTATTACAATGACAATAGTTACATGAGTATCAACAAAAACAATTACAACTAATATTTTAGTTTAACTTTACTAGTCTCCTTGTCTTACTTTAATTGTTTTGGAAAACTAAATAAGAAACACAATCAAGAAATAACAGTATGGACATTGTAATAGCAGAATGCAAAAAAATATTTTGAATGATAGTTATCAACCGTCTTAGTCTATGAAGAACAAAAGATTCAAAAGACCAGTGTAATATCTACGAGATAAACACTGTGAGAACACTATAGATTAACACATTACATCACAAGAATCTCTGCACGCACCTCGTTCAGACGGCCACAGTTAGTTTTTCGATATGGTAACCCTTCAACGTAATACAAAAGGAACGAGGTACTTTGAGAGCCACTGCGCAGTTGCTGGATCTGTCGAATACCAGCCATATATTCTTACCATTTTAACAAAAGGACTTTGATTGTGCGATGTGGATTATATTGCACCCAAAGAAAGACAAGATGATCATGGCTGCAATGCATTTCATAATAGAGGTTTGTTGAAACAGAGCTGAGCGTAACATCAAGACCAGCAGAAGCAGCAGCTATATTTCTAACGGGAAAGGTGGATTGAAATAGTAGCATTAATGGTACAAACAACTGAATAGAATACTATCTTCTTGGGCGTCTCAATTTCGAGAACTTCATAATTTCAAAAGTGCCTAACATGTAATAAAAGACAAAGCCTAAGCTTCTCAGAATTTTCCAAAGACAGGCACAGATTTTTATCCGTGCTTTTTCATATTTTTTTTTTACTCTATTATTCAATAAGTTTTGGACACTCTTAGATGGCTCAACTCAAACATAAAAATTCATCCCATTACCTTTGTACAGCATAGCAAGTTGGGGTTGGTGAAATAAATAAAAAAAAATTTACTGAATGTTACAGAAAATAGTTCAACCAGATCGATTGCATTGCCTTAAGAAACATATATTGCTGATCACATTCTCCTTCAAACTTGATTGCAATTTTGTAACAAAGGCTCCTACCAGGAAAAAGATTTTCATTGCATCAATGGAAGTGCAAAGAATAGTTCTAGGGACACAGAACAGTGAATTCAAATATTTCCTGTGTCTGACACTGATATTAAGAGACCGAAAAGTTTTAGAGGACTGAAGTCTTTCTTCATTGTCTTCAACAGATTTCTTAATGGTCGCATTTAATCTCCTCTCAGAGAGTGTACTTCAATTATAATGGGTCCGGATTCGGAAAAGAAAGACTGGAATCTTTCTGACTAAATGACGACCATTCATTCATCTACTTTCTTTTGATATTTTACAGAGTAGTTTTGATATAAAACTTTAAAAGAATGAAGTACGTCCAGTGTACACTAAGAGGATTATTAAATATTTCGTTAATATAATCAGATTTTTATTTCTCCTCTGTTCGATTCATTTGTTGACTTTCTTTCATCAATAAATGCATCGGGGGTATTTTGTCCGTTCAATTAATCTAGAACAAAAAACAAATAAGATTTCAGCAGAGATCAGTGTTGTATCCCTTCGACTCAATATTTTATCTCCAATGTTAATTCGCTCCAGTGCTGACAGAACAGCATGGACAGTATTAAACTGAGAGTCTCAAATGTCAAGAGGTTAATTCATATCGATTATAACAATAGAACTTTTAAGGGGAAATAATCTTTATAACATTGCAAATGAATTATTCCAATTTGTCTGAGTTGATTAAATACAACTCATGACCACCTCTTTAACATATTTCTGAAGTATTTCATTATATGCTGCAGGCCTACAAAATAAACTGGTAATTGTCCTTACTTTTTTAATGACGTTGTTGATGGTTAAATCTTCACCCGAAGAAGGTTCTTTCTGAACGGAAGTTACTTCACTAAGTATAGCCTATATTTTTTTTAATTATTACTCTCGAATATGCCTTTAAACAGTTGCTGCTCTTGTTGCAAGAGTGAGTTCGTTTTATTTTCATTCAGTTGTCTTGTAAAGATCACAAGCAGCCAAATGATGCCGACGTGTGAAATACAATTGTTACCTGCACTTAATATCCATACCAAATTTATCCATGATAGCTTGCTGCATCACTTACGACTGCAGCTACATATTGCAACAGAGGTTGAATACGTGTTTTATATCTAAAAGTTCAAAAATTCAGTAAAAATACAGATCATTCCTAAATTCCAGAATTTACCTGAATTTACATTCAAATATTTACGATTATACAAAGATGCATATCCGCTATAAGAAATATTGAATTTTTCAGACTTCCTCTATTAGACATTTCACTAATCGCCTTCTTTTCAAATCATATTGACTTTGAATTATCTGCATTAAATGAGAACCATTCTTTGGTATAACCAAACCTTTAACTGTAATAGATTCCAGAATAAAAGCGTTTTTCACTATCGCATTAATGGAAAAATCAAACAATAGCAACTAATTTGGATACAATTTCTTCTAGAGTTTCAGTCAGTTTTCTATAAAGAAAGTTAATTTCTATTTGTTGATTCTTTCCGAAGGAGATTCGCCTGTTTCAGTTGTACAATTTATGAGAAAATGTCTTTGCTAAGGATCTTTAAATAACGTAAAAGAGTGCTGGTTGAACCGACCGAGTACGTTAGAATGGTCATGCAATTTATAATTAGTTTTTAAATAATACGGACAGAATGCACAGGAAATTGAATGCAATCATGTGAACTCCTGTTTGCATAAGTTGCAAAATTTCCCGGGAATCCTGTGAGTGAAGACTTAATGTAATCACCATTGTCATAATAAGTACTTTGAAAAATACAGAACCCACATTAAAGTATTAACACGCTCATGAAAGTAACTCTCACATTAGAGTACCAATCATATCAAAATAGTTTGAACGAATGTATGTTAAGACTAACAGTTACTTCAGAGTGTCACCTGCAGAATGTGTCATCTACAAAAGATTAACTCTTGCAATATATACAAACCAGAGGTAGAATATCATCCACAAGTGTAATACACTCACAGAATAGTACGGCATACACACAGTTAGTTAGCAATTACTGCAGATTAACACAGTAGATTATTGCCAATAGGGTTTCTTCAATAATTAGGAGTTGTACAATTAAGGAACTCTCCATTGTACATTGCAGCTCACAATGATATTCTGAACAACTAAACAGTATTGGTTATTGAAGATAACATTCCACAATACAGTAATGTGGAAGGCGCATGGGCTAGTGGTTAGGATGCTGCACACACAATCGCGAGGTCGTGATTTCGATTCCCAGATCGGCTGTACTTGTGTTTTGAGCAAAACACTTCATTTCACGTTGCTCTAGTCCACTAGGCTGTAAATGAGTAACCTTGACGTACAAGGTCGAGATGATGACTCATGAAAATCATCTGAACGGAGATCTCGTGAGTCATGTTTTGAATACAGTGATCGAAAGAATGAACAGTACACTTCTAATTCTCAATCCCGACTGGTTGAGACTAGATGTGCAATCACCTCGAAGGTCATCATCGCAGTACTGTTCATAACTGTACTAAGTACAAGACTTCATTGGCCATATCGAAACTGGTCACAATACATTACTGACAACAATACATGCCTAACAACAAAACTGTAAAGGCATAATGAAATATTAATTTCAAATTTTAGCATAAGGTCAGCAATTTTAGGGCAAGGGGATAAGTCGATTACATAGACCCCAGTGCTCAACTAATACTTTCTTTATCGACCCCGGGGAAATGAATGGCAAAGTCGATCTCGGTAGATGGCGCAATGAAATATTGATAACAGTGCACTGCCGCCAGAGTAAATACTGTTTTACAATAAAGTACTGATCATAAAACGGAACTTGCAGCACAATATATTGCGAACTACAACACTGTTGATTACAATAAATAACACTGAAATACAAATAGGAAATAATACTGACCATAGTTAAATTACAACTATCTACTGTAAATTTCATGTCATATGAATATATTATTGATCACAATACATAACCGACCGCAGTACTGTACTGACCACAATATTGAACATTGCATATTGCCGCCATCTTTGGTTTAGTGACTCTTCCGGGTGATTCACTTCATCGAATTACGAATGAGTTATTGACATAGTTGGTCTCTTCTTTCTACAAGGATGGTGTCTGGCACATGGCCAGACATGTCATTGTTTTCTCTTTTCTATAAGCGTTTCCATAGTAATTGCTCTGGTGAACTTTCTGGATTGGTACTCTCTGGTACACCTTAACACGTGTCACTCACTTCCCAGGCACATCGTTTCTCTACTGAGTCTTTTTATTATAATAGCTTCTTTCCCCAACTGCTGATCTCTAGAACTCACTACCATCGTCTTGTCTCTCTCTGAGCTATAATATTCATTCCTTTAAGCTCTCTGGCAATCAATATTTGTAGGCCCCATTTTTCCCTTCTGTTTAGTACCTTACGCTACAAATGACCTCAAACCGTGTTTGAGACAAAATTGTATTAAAAATTAATCTGCGTAATAGTATTGATCTTTAGATCTCACTGAACGAGGTAGTCACCACAGAGCTGTACTGATCAAAAATCCAATTTTACAAGTTAAGATACTGACCAGGATACGCTAAATTCAAAATTAGAAGGCTATCAAAGTTACAGAGGAACGCTCTACATGGCCACTGGCAAACCTAGAAATAACTGTCGTATCGCTATCAAATATCACCCTCTTGTCATCCATATT